>NC_056731.1:1216688000-1216988000 GCF_019279795.1 Protopterus annectens | reverse complement strand
TTCTTAATCGCATATACCTGTTGGTATATCCTATTTCTAACTGAATTCTCAGCCCTCCTATACAGACAGCAGTACATGGTGCATGCACACACACACACGCACACGCACACACACACACACACACACGCAACTACATATATATATATATATATATATATATATATATATATATATACACACACACACATATACATACATCTATAGGAAAGACAGAGAATTCAATTAGAAAAAGGATATACCAACATGTATATGCAATTAAGAAAGAAGACTGTGGTAATGTTGTCTCCTCACAGTTAGACACTGCCCGTTCGATTCTCAGTTAGAGCGTCTTCTGTGTGTCGACATGTGTGAATGGGCGTTCCTTTGTTGAAGGTTGTGCGTTAGGCCTGGCAAGCCAGCACGTAAAAATCTACTGCCAATCATTAGCGGACCGGAGTTCCGCTGTGGCGACCCCTAACCGGGAAAAGCCGAAAGACACAAACAAACATTCTTACCTTTCTCTTTCCTCTACTTTAACTCACGTTTTTAGTTATAGCATCGTTCCCTTATTCTCCCTGTTCTTTCTATATCTTACATTATATTCCTTTACCATCTAACGTCTTACCCCTACTCTTCATCTAACCACCTCCATTATACCGGTCAGCCCACTTACTACTCTCTCCATTTCTCTTTCCTATATTCACTTTTTACATCCAGTATCTTTCCCATTTATTGTCCTTCCTGTCTTACCTATGATATCTAAGACATCTAACATTTTCTGTCTTTACTTCCGTATCAAATAAATGCATTCTCCATTACCAATGTATGCAAATATTTGTAAAGATGTTGTTTTTGATTACTTTATATTGTGTTCTACCTTTATACATTGTACTTCCTTTTGAGATTTATTGTGTTCTCTATTGCTTCTTGATTACTTACATTTTATGCTTCATGTTACTGTTCTGTTGCGCTTTTCTCCAAAGCACACCCATGAATAGGAGGAATCAGTCAATAAATAAATAAAAAAATTAATAAATTAACTTATTTAAGACACATCCATTTCTCGATCATACTGTAGCATACCCCATATTCTATGTTTGGTGACATATATCTAAAAGTCACAGTATTTAAGCAAACAGACTATACACAAGATCTTCTTAGGAGACACATTAACAATACCACTAGCAGTTAAAATCAATTCCCTGGGTGCTAGTTTGTACTTTATCATTTTTCAGTTATGGGAGGGTGATGATGTTGAGCCTGATATCATGCAATTAGCCAAGTTGTAATGTGTACAACTGAAATGGGTCACAGTCTGCTCAAAGCAACAAATGTGTACGATGTATTTTTACTTCCATACAAAAATATAATACATGTAGGCCTGACAGGGAAAATGCTGAATGTATTTCCACAGTAGCACTATACTGAAAATGCAACATTTTGTTCAGGAATAAATTAAGGTAAAACTAAGAAAATAATAACTCATCATACAAGATGAAAAGGAATGCAGATAATAAGCATTAAGTAGAAAACAAATTACATAAAGTCACTTTACATCACACACCAAGGAAAACTACATAAAAAAGAAGCAGAAATTGGAAAGGAAGCCTGATGGTAAGCATTTATGTATAGCAAGTAGAATATAAATCAGAAACATTATATAAAGTTAATTTACACTTTGTAATGAAACAGATCAGAAGAAATATGTAAAGGAAAAACAGGAAAGAGATGATGTTAATGATTTTGAAAAGCATGCATTATGAAGACAAATTAAGTTCTATGATGGCAGTGAGCAATTTATGTCAACTTACACATCCTGGAGTAGGATTGTGGGGTTTTAATTATGAGGCACACCCTAGTAGAAAACACTGAGTGTTGCCTCTGTGAGGAGTAGGCTGCTGATTGTTCAGCAACACAGGGAGGGGGCAACAACAGATTCCATGTGCAGTGGCATCACTTGCTGTACCCCAATTAGGGCTTTCCTTTCCTTGCATTCCTAAAATCCCTGCCCCAATATGCTTATGATGTCTTCCTCTCTAATGTCACCCATTGGTTTGGATAGATGTCAACCATACCCAGAAAATGCTGTTGATTATCTACGACTCACCTGCAGATATGGATACAGCAGGATCTCACCAGCCCTAGAAAGGGGTAATAAATGGGTAAATGGGTAAACCGAATGATCAACAGTAAAAGTAAAGGAGCAAAAAAAAAAAAAACAAGAAATTAGACTCTACGTTGAGGAATGCTTAAAAAATAATGATAAACAATTAATACAATGAAAGATTAAGGCACAACAAAAGTTAAGCAGTTTAGAAACCGAGAGACAAGTTGTGCTCATCAGAGACTTACATTAAGGAAAAAACACAGTATATGAAGTTGAAAGGCTGAGTTCTGAATGACACTGATGGGGTAAATGAGGACAGCACTGTATTATATTACACAGTAATCCATACAGCCATAACACAGTCACTGGTCACTGTGAAACTCAAGCCAAGCAAGCTGGTGGTTCACAGAGCTGTAGTAAACTGAATAGTGGGTGATCAGGAAGAAATAACTTCTTCTTTCCGCTTTTCCCGGTTAGGGCTGCCACAGCAGATCACCTGTCCGCTCATGATTAGCAGTGGAGTTTTTACGGTGTCGAGTCGCCAGCCCGGCACCTAACCTTCCACAGAAAGCACACGCATGCACTCATGCCTAGAGCCAATTTAGAGTGTCCAATCCACCTACAGCATGTCTTTAGGATGTGGGAGGAAACTGGAGCACCCAGTGCAAACCCACGCAACCACAGGGAGGACAAGCAGACTCCGCACAGAAGGCACCCCAGCTGAGGATTGAACCGGAGAACCTCTTGCTGTGAGGCAGCAACACTAAGCGCTGCACCACCGCGGCCTTCCATCAAGAAGAAATAACAATTATTACTATAAGAAGTGGTAGCAAAGAGAGAATTATGGTTTCTAGCTGTTTGCTGATAGAGACATATACAGTTAAGTCAGAAGTGAAGGCAATATTACCAGCTGCATATCACTGACAAAATATGCATCCAGCACAAATCTCTGATAACTGTATTAGGTAAGAATGACAACAGACTTGCACATCAAAATGGTTTAAAATAATTAGGCTATGCTGCATTACAAAATACAGTTTCAATTACTTATTCCTTCTCTTACTGAAGGACTACATGTAACTTTCCCCAAGTTGCACTAATATTGCAAAAGTGCCACTTGTGTGTGTCTTTACTTGTTTGTCTATCAAGAGTGTGTTTGTGCGTGTGTGTGACAGAGAGAGAGACTGATATCTTTGTTTTCCTCTCCTGTCTGATGACCTGTGTGAGAATGACATTAAGGAAAAGAAACAACTGCAGATTGTCACGAAAATGTTAAAGCTTACCCCACAATAGCACTTCTCTAATTTTATGGGCACGAACCAGAGCTTGGCAGAAAGTAGTCATACAGTTCATGACAGCGGTGCATAATAATGACAAAATAGGCTGAACAATGTATTCTAATGCAATGGCACTAAATGACTGATGTAAAAACAGCCTTACATGTAAATGAACCTAAAGGAAGGTAGTGTGAAACTTCTTGAACAGATGTAGACATAGAGGTTATCAAAAAAAGTGTGTGGGGGTGTGTGGCTAAGATGGTGACCAACTAGCAGTACAAAGCTTTTGCTTTGCTTCCTTTTATTTATTCTGACAGAATTTCATTATATAAATTCAACAAAAACTTGATTTTTTTTACAAAATCAAAGTGTTATTAACTAACTCGGATACTTTTTTTTAAAAGAAAAAAATGAGTTTTAAGGCATCTTTTTGACTTTTTCCTATCAGTGCTATTACTGACTGTAAATACAAAATGAGCCACTCAAAAGTGAATCCACAGGAAAACTCAATAAAAAGGTACTACAAATTATCATGGGAAGTATTCAGGAACTCTCTATTAAACTAGATAAATTTGACACCAAACAAGACTACATAAAAGAAGACTGCAAAAAAAAACTGTATATGTTAAATGAAGCCCTAAGACAGCAGTCTACACAGATCTCTTCAACTGAGGAAGCAGTAAGTGACTTAGATGGGAGAATGACAGAAAATGAAAGCCATACAGAGTTTCTCTTAAAACAAAATAAGTTGCTGCTGGAAAAAATAGAAGATCTTGAGAGCAGATCAAGAAGGAATAATATCAGAATTTATGGAATCCCAGAGAAAAGAGGAGGGGACAATATGATACATTTTTTTGAATAGTTGGTTGCCTAAAGCTCTTAACCTTCCAGAAGCTCTCTCCTTAGGTACTGAGAGAGCTCATAGGTCCCTTTCAACATCTTCACCGAAAAGGAATCCACCTGTAACCAGATCTACAATTGTTAAGTTCCTGTCTAGTCAAGATAAAGACTTAGTATTGAAATTAGCTTGGTCTAATTCTCCAATTACACTAAAAGACAGTGTCATCAAACTTGATAATGATTATACCTCTTCAGTTATGACCAAAAGAAAATAAGCTGTTCCATTTATATAAAAGCTTAAACAAACTGGATATAAAAGTGCAACTGGTTTTCCCTGCTAAAATTAAGGTTTTTTTCTTCCAGGTGGACAGAAAATCTTTACTACGTTAGAAGAAGCATTAGAATACACACAAAAGAAGAAATTATTTGATAAGCCTGAAGATATGGATTGGTCAAGTACTAGTTTAAAAAGACATGCAATTAAAATGGTTGGACTTTAAAAGAAACAATGAAGGAAAAGTGATGTCACATTTATTTATCTAATTTGGTGGTTCCTTATTATTAATCTTAAAACTGCATCTTTATAGCCAAAACACAAGGTAAATGTTTATGTTTTCATTTCTTATACCAGCAGTACATTTATTGTTTATATACTTTTTACTTTACATTTTCTGCATTATAATACTTCTATTTCATTTGCATGTATAGTATATATATATATATATATATATATATATATATATATATATATATATATATGTATAGAGAGAGAGAGAGAAACATATAGAGGGGATTATAGAGATATATAGGTCTCTCATTTTAATTTGATGATCCAGTTATCTATCCTTAAATGAAAAGAAAAGGAAACATTGTTTTTGGTAATGTATTCGTAGCAGTCCTCTTCAGTTTCACTAATTTAATGGCTGCTGTGTTCTGTTATTATTAAGAGTTATACATTCAATATTTCTTTAAATACTTTTTTATTGTAGACATTCATGTAATTTATATTATTTTTTATAATGATTTGGGAGAGTGTATGAAGAGCTCTTGATTTGGTCTGGGAACCTTGTTATAACCATTTAGTTTTACTACTTTAATAAAAACGTCCTCTAGGCAGCTCGTTGATCCATTTGCTGGATTTAATGGTTATTTTTTACTGTCCAACATGGACAAGGTAATTGCAAGCTTTTTTTAAAACATTTTGAGCCTTCCATTCACTTTTTTCCTGATTAAACTAAAATTGTCTATAACAGAATGTTTTGATAGTTCAAGCTAATTTGTCAGCAAGAATGGATTGCACATACTGCCTGAACACTGTATGTTCGTGATGCATCAGTTTGAACTTTGACCTGACTCAAAGCAAAATGATCAAGAAATGAATTCATATGAGCTAAATGTACTGAAGATCAGTAGATGACAGCACTTTATAAATATCAGAATGAATATGGTATGTTATTATATTTCTTTTTGAAATTTGAACTATGCAGTGCTTACCAAAACAAAAATGGAAAGGTTAACGTTTATTTTTACATTGACTTGCAATTCTGTCTTGCGAATAGATATTGTTATGATTAAGAAGAACAGGGATGTGCTTTCTCACGAGAAAAAGTAATAAATTCCGTTCTAATATGTAATGATATTTTTCTCTTACACATACCTTTCGTTAGCTTATGCAGAATGAAATGTTACTCTTCAGTGTCGATTACTGTAATGTCCAGTGCAAAAGAAGTGGGTAGAGAGAAGTACTAAATCTAATATGACTGGAGTTCATAGGTTCTAGGCTAGAAGGACCTTTTTAAGCTTATTCATGCCTCCTAAATATAACTGACAGGTTTTGATACCCCTTATTTTATTGGGGTATAGCCGAAGTATGGGGGATCAAGCATTTACAGATCTTCTCATTCTAGTAGAGACAGAGAGGTTTTAAGTTTTGCTTATTTTTTTCTTTTTTATTTATTATTATTACCATTTTTATGGCAATCGTACCACTCCACTACAGAAACTGATATGTTATTTCTTGTTTGTTATTTTCTGTTTAAACATCTGTTTAAAGATAAAGTTGTACAAGGCATCTTGGGATCATAAGTTCATAGGTACTGTATGTACTACATTACAACTACTGCAGCCTTTTTAAGCCTAGCTATGCATCCCAAATCTCTGACAAGTTTGGTTACCATTGGTAGCGTAAGCCAGGGATTGAGGAATTAAACATTTACAAGCAGGGGTCTGGAAGATGAACCACTTAACAGGCTGCCTTTGTTCATTACAGGCATGGGTGCTAAATCAGGGGTGAACTTCTGTTTTCCCACTCAGCTGTAGAAGATACACTTGAATTGAGTTAAGGAGGAACTCTGCTTCACATAGATGGGAGCCTATTCCAGAGAAGGGGTAGTCTCTGAGACATATAACTTTCTTTCCAGCAGGTCCTATTTATATCAAAGGCAAGATTTAATTCTTGAGAATAGATAACTCTGGTGGTGTTTGTTCTGTGGATATGCAGGAGATTCATCATAGTGGAGCCAATGATGTCTTAAATGCCAGATATAATCTATTTAAGGAACAAGTGTTGATTTCGCCTCTTCTCCTTAATGTACGAGACCTTATTCTTGGATCCTAGTTCAACAATTATTGCGTTTAGTTGTTTAACATCAAGAGGGGAGGGAAGTTATACATAATATACATTAGTAATAGATGTAATATGCTTTTAATTATTATAAGAACATACACTGAAGAAAACATACTTCTTATATATATATATATATATATATTATTTTGATAACATAATACCTATATTCACACAGTGAAGCAAAAAACAATATACAAACATAGTTAAGCAAAGTGAAAAGAAAAAGTGAAAGAAAAAGGGAAGAAAATAAAGAGTGTTAAAGAAAGTGAAGAGAAAAGGTGGGAAATAGAATATGAGAAAGAAGAATAGAAAGGAAAGGGGGAAAAGAAAGGAGGAGAAAGAGAAGAAAAAGTAAAAAGAGAAAGATGAGGGAAAAGAAAGAGAAAAAGAGGGAAGGAAGAAAGCAAACAGAAGGAAAAGGGAAAAAAGGAAACGAAAAAATGGAAAGGAGGAAGTAGAGGGGAAAAGGGAAAAAGGAAAAGAAAGGGAAAGAAGAGAGGGAAGAAAAAAGAAGGGAATAAAGGAAAAGGAAAGGGAAAAGAGTATGTATGTGACATGGATGGGGGTGCTTAGAGCTGTGGCAGTGGGATGGGCTTCTGTTGGAGGGTCCTTGAGATGATTCCAGGTCTGTGGGCCATGGTTTGTTTTGGGGCCCTTTTGGGGGGTTGTTCTTCTGTTATGGACCTTTGTCCGTGTCAGATGTTCATTAAAAGATACTTTTCGCATTATTTTAGTTTAAATAATATAGTACAACTTTTATTACCCTAATTTTTCTTCCTTATAAAACACATGCTGTTGAATGGTGACATAAACTACTAAAATAAAAAGACCTAATACTTATATATATATTTACATAAATTAGGATCACTATTATGTTGTATCTGCACTAGTGTCTTTAGTTTGAAAATACACCTAGGCATTATAGAAGTGTTTTATATTAAATTAACAGGATGCAATATGATGCTGTATTTAATCTATACCAAATTATTTTTCCCTTCTCTTTGGCTGGTCTTCTATACATAACTTTGTTAAAACTGGCATGGGGAAGCCCTAAATTAGATCGAAATGAATGTGTTACTTGTTACTGAGTTGTTTGCAGCTACTTGATAGAGGGTAACTGCAATATTGAAATGAATATAAATGAAATATACATCTGTGACAGATAAGCAATTATATAATAAATAAAAGTACACTAATACACAGACCTGCATAAAAAATAACATATAAAAATGCCTGTTGAATTACTTTGACTCTATATGGGCATACTTGCCTATTATATTAGAATATGAGACAGGAGAAATGTGAAATCAGACAGAGACCAAGAAAACAAAGTAATAATTGAATGGCAATATTAAATGGTTGGTTATATAGTATACTGCTGAAAGTTGCTCTTGTTCTATTTATATATTATTGCACTTGCAGCAATTCTCATATTATTTATAAAGTGATAAGATACTGGAGTGTGACAATGATGGACAAACCTTAGATCATATGGACTGACATATAAAATGTTTATCTCATCAAGTATTTTGAGTATTTGAGATTTCCCGTGACTAGTCATTGCTTTTTCTCTGGTAGTTTATTAATTTGGACAAATGCAAAGTGAAATGGGTAATATTGGATATTAGAAATTATTTTATTTCATTCATACGTATAAAATGTCTAAGTTACTATTGTCATAATGCACTTTAAACTTCATCTGCTCATTGATTTATAGTAATAGATATTTATATGAGTGTGCATCTGTTTATTACTTACAAACTGCAAAACTCCATGTTGGAAGTAGTAGTGTATAGTCTCTTTTTTCTCTTTATATTGATATGGATCAGTTAGTGACTGGCTTGGATGATTTATTATTCCAACCAGCAATGTTTAATTCCATGACTAATGGTTTAAATATTTTTTAATTTAAATGTTTAATACTAATCTTACCTACTTTGTCCACAGCAATATCTCTAAGTAATTGTTTTTACTTACTTTGTGCTAAGCCATTATCTTATAGATTTGATGATACCCTTTTCTTTCTTACATGTCTGTGTATAATTGTCTTTCTTTAAATATTAACGGTATTAACAGTCTTTTAAAAAGCAGTTTAAATAAATATTTAAATTTACAAAAAGCTCACAATTTATCTGCAAGAAACATGTATACTACATAAAGATATTGACAGAATATTGTTTGATGACTACGCCATATTAGCAAGTTTGTATTTCAAATCAGAAAGGAGAGGCACACGAATTCTTTGGAAAAACATCATTATCTAAACCTAAAGTCATTAATATATACTCTGATAAAGATGGTATGCTGCCGTTAATAGTAGTAGAAATTAATAAACAATTTTACACATTTGTAAATACATACCAGATACCTGGAATTGGAGTGAAATGGTAATAAAAATACTAGCTGTCATTACTTTACACATTAATAATTGCAGGAGATTTAACTGTCTACTCTCTGATAAGGATACTACTAATAGATGAGCATCAAACTTAACGTCAGCAGCTAAACACTTAAAACATTTTTTACTGATTTAAATATTTGTAACGTATATGATTTGAAACCTACAAAATCCTTACAATGCACACATTATTCATTTACATTTGGCACCCAAACTAATATTGACAAAGTTTTAATTTCAAATGGATTACATTCTAAAATTGAAGTACTAACAACATCTTGCCCTTTATCCGATCAGAATGCCATAAAATTCACTAGTACCTTAAAGCCCAATAATTTAATTTATAACTAAAGAATTCCTGCTTATATAACACAGTTAAAAAATTTTAGAGAATGGTTCTTAAAAGAATTAAACCAATTTATTGAAATAAATGCTAATGGTGATCTGTCAGAAATTATTTTATGGGCTGCATTAAAAGCGTATCTATATGGAAGAATTTAAAACTGGTATTTATGCAAAAGGAGGTAATGAAATAAAGAATTAAAGACATTACAACCTAACATAGATAAATTAAAACTGAATATGCAACCCAATGATAAGACTATAAATTCCGAATTAAAAACATTAAATAAAAAATATCTAGACACTTTACATGATATAATTCCAATACAATTAGAAAATTGGAAACTACACTCATATTCAATAAATTCTAAATTAGCCATCAGATCAAAGAAAAAAGTAAATACAAACCATATCAGATAAATACGATTTAAAACAGGGGAAAAGTTAAATAGGTAACTAACTTAAAATATATATTAGAATGTTTTAGATGCCATTACAAGATTATTAATAATAATATAACAACTTTAGAAAACAGCGGTACCACAGATAACGTTCTGAAAAATAACATACAACATAAATTAACCAAAGAACAAAAAAGGAATATTGATAAGTCTTTCTTACTGAAGGAACTAAAAGGTCAAATTATGGATTTATTTGTTTGTTTGTGTCTTTCGGCTTTTCCTGGTTAGAATTATTGATATTAAAACAAATAAAGCACCATGACTTGATGAGTTAATTCCAGAATTATATAAATTAAGACTTGATAATATGATATGTTTTTTACTGAGAATATTTGGCAATACACAGGAAAGAGAATGGATGTCAACAACTAAGATGTACTCTTTTAGCAATGATGCATCACAGATTTGTGAGATAATAAAAAGGAATTGGAAAATATTAATGGTAGATTATAAGTTGAAGAACATTGTAGGTGAAAGTCAGAAATTTGCTTTTAAGAATAAATAGAATTTGAAAAGAATGTTATGTTATAAGGATATAAACGTGCCTGATGATGCTCCCCCTCAGGAAGGAACATTTCCGTGTAGAAGATGTAAAGCATGCCCATACATTAATAAGAATGTTTTAAGCACTAATCTATGAGTAGAACCTATAAAATAAGGAAATATGCATATTGCAACACTATGAATGTTGTTTATGTAGCAACTTGTGCTCACTGCTTAAAGTTCTCTGTTGGTTAGACCAACAGACATTTTAAAGAAAGGATTCTTCATCATTTGGGAGATATACAAAATAAGAACATTGCAAAAGCTTTATATCAGCATGTGCAGAAGAATGAGGGGCATAGCTTTTTATTTTCAGTCCTGGAAGTTGTTTGTGATTCAGTGAGAGGTGGTGATTTACACAACAGGACTGAAGTAGCTGAGACTAAATGGATAGCTGACCTACAGGCTGATAAACCACCGGGATTGAATGGGTTAAACCCTCTCAAACCTATATTGAAGAGGCAGAGGCTCAAGAAATGATTCTTGATTGGATATATGTGTTTTTTAAAAAGAATGAATGAGTATTTCAGGATCTGACAAAGGTTTAGGACCAAAAGCATTTATCCTGTTTATGTTTTTAATAGTTTTCTACAGTTTTTATGATGCGCCAGCATTTATTAAACCTTTGTCTATGTTAGCAGCATCTTTCTTACTGTTTTATTTGGACATTTTTCTTTGATTGAGCTGCTTTCAGTGAACAGGGGACCACTTTTTGCTTTGTTTTGATTTTAGCAACCTGCTCGCCCATCTCCAAAGGTATCACAGCAGAAATGACTGAAGAAAGTCATATGGGAGGTAAACCAATAGCTTTATTTACTCGGACATTACCGGAAATGTTTTGCAAACAAATGAATCCTCTGTTGCACCTACATTTGACTAATGTCATGTATAATAACTCTGCAACATCTTCTGGAACAGAAACATTTGATAGTATCTTTAAAGAAGTGGAAAATGCTACATACAAACTTAAAAGACTTCAGTGCCAGCGTTTCCACTTAGAAGCCTGTCTGCATTACTGTGTTGTGCCAAGAGGTCTACCTGTTAAATATATGCCTAATGCAGAAACTTATATCCTGACCTTTTAGCTAAATGGCAGGTTTTAAATCTTGAGACCAGCTTTAACTACATTAGCTTGCTTATCGAACACTTTAAACCTACTGAGAAAGAAGCTGCAAAGCTGACTGAAAGCAGATGGATGGAGTTAGAGGATGCAGTGTTAATGGACACTTTTCTTGAAAAGATAGAGAAGTTACAGCAGGACTTAAGCATTTACGATAGTAAACTTAAGAACCTTAAAAGTAAGAAACTACTTAGAGACTATCATGATTTCAAGAATGGCCACATCTTTGAATGGCCAAAAGAACAGAGCAGTATGAATCAAGGGGGTGTAACCGCTGATACGGGTGCCAAGAAATTGGGAATAGGCCTACACTGGACTAATAATATTGACAAAGACCGGAACAATAGTACAACAGCAGTTGATGAATCAAGTGACTCATCGATAATAGCAAAATAAGATATTATGATCACCAACCGCAGTAACAAAATAAGTATAAAAGTGAAAGGCTCTGGTCTTTGAACAATGGAAATAGGAACAAGATTGAAGGAAAATTTATCACATATTCCATTTTTTCTGAAACTTCCACTTATTCTGAGACAGCAGCATACACAACGGAGCCGATCAGTCAGCAGAGGCAGGAAGAAGAGGAAAATAATGAAGTAAATGATTTTTTATTGGTTACTTTATCTGATCTTTTATTAATTGAGGCACAAATTGTTTTACTTAACAAAGGACTTTCTTTTATTCAAGCTGTACATTCATGGCTGCCTGAATCTTTAATTGACATTAAGAGCATTGGTCATAACATTACTTTAAAAATATGTTCAGCAATCAAAACAAAGTGATCAGTAAGGCTCTATTCAGCAAACCAAGCACATTTGTACTGATATTCCACCCGACAGTCAAACTATTTGCATGTATCTGTGAAAAGTTGTTGCTGAGCCTGATTCAAGCTAACAGGATCATTATAAACCTGCTGACAAAGGAGGAGTTATTGTTATCCTCAGTTCTGATGATTACCGAAGAAAGATGTTGGACATACCCAGTGATGCTAAGATACATCTTAAGATTCCCAAATGGGAAGTAAAACAGATTATAAATAAGGTGAATGATGTTTTATAAGAACTTCTCATGACTAGATGCATCACACAGGAGCTCTATGAAAATTTGAAAGTTGAACATTCACTTATACCCACAATTAATGGACTTTCGAAAGTATATAATAATAAATTGGATCCTCCTCTTTGACCGATAGTGTTAGGAGGAGGATGGTTAACTGAACCTGCCTCTATATGTGTAGAGAACCAACTGAAAAAGGTACTTTATACATCAACTATGGTTTTGAGAGATACATCTCACTTTTTAGAAACACTCTATATGAATATACATCTATGTCCTGATACTTCTGATTTTTTAATGGTCATTTTAGATATAAAGAGTTTATTTACAGTTATACAAAATGCATTTGACATTCAAGCTGTTATTAAGTTTTTAAGGAGAAGTGAAGTTTTGGACAAAGAAGTGACCTTGAGAATAAGTAAACTCTTAACCATCATCGGTGAATAATGTTTTTGCATTCAATGAGCAGTAGTATATGCAGAAATGGGGTGTGGCCAAGGGTACTCCCTGTGCCAACAGTTACACGAATATAGTGATGGCTAAATGGGAAATGGAGCATGTCCTTAATGATCTCAATTCTTTAAGAGACAGAATTGTTTATTACAATAGGTACATGGATGATTTTTTTTTCTCTGGGCTGGAGATGAGAATGAACTAACTAGATTTGTAAATTATTTGAACAATACAACATCGTTCTTAGTGTTTGAATTACATTGGTCTAACAGAGAGATAGATTTCTTGGGTGTGACCCTAATGATTAACTCTGAAGGTGACTTTAGTACTAAGGTTCATAGGAAAGACTGCTGGAAGAATAGTTATCTACATCGTTCTAGTATGCATCTTAAACATATATATTCACAGGTTATCAAAGTAGAGTTACTGAGAACATCTAGACTTTGTACTAATGACAGAGTGGCAGAGGATGAAGCTAGTGCTTTGCTGAAACATCTCCGAGACCATGGTTACAGTGACAATGAGATACAAAAAGACTACTTGGAGACTAGGAATATCAGGGCTAAAGAAAAGAAACCATAATTTTAAGAGGGAAGAGAACATGAGGCAATACGTAGGAAACAGAATGGATGTCGTCAACAACTGAGATGTACTCTAACTTTTAGTAATGATACATCACAGATCTGTGAGACAATAAAAAGGAATTGGAAAATATTAATGGTAGATAAGTTGAAGAACATTGTAGGTGAATGTCCGAAATTTGCTTTTAAGAATAAATAGAATTTGAAAAGACTGTTATGTTATAAGGATGTAAAAGTGCCTGATGATGCTCCCCCTAAGAAAGGAGCATTTCCATATAGAAGATGTAAAGCATGCCCATAGATTAATAAGAATGTTTTTAAGCACCCATCTATGAGTAGAACCTATAAAATAAGGAAATATACAGATTGCAATACTATGAATGTTGTTTATGTAGCAACTTGTGCTTGCTGCTTAGAGTTCTATGTTGGCAAGACCAAGAGGCATTTAAAGAAAAGATTCTTCATCATTTGGGAGATATACGAAATAAGAACACTGTAAATGCTTTATATCAGCAGGTGCAGAAGAATGAGGGGCATAGCTTTTTATTTTCAGTCCTAGAAGTTGTTTGTGATTCAATGAGAGGTGGTGATTTATACAACAGGACTGAAATAGCTGAGACTAAATGAATAGCTGATTTACAGGCTGATAAACCACCTGGACTGAATGGGTTAATCCATCTCAAACCTATATTAAAGGGGCTAAGGCTCAGGAAATGATTCCTTACTGGATGATGTGTTTTTTAAAAAGAACGAATGACTGAGTATTTCAGGATCTGAGGAAGGTCAAGGACCGAAAGCGCTTATCCTGTTTATGTTTTTAATAGTTTTTCTACAGTTTTTATGGTGTGCCAATATTTATTAAACCTTTGTCTATGTTAGCAGTGTCTTTCTTACTGTTTTACTTGGATATTTTTCTTTGATTGAGCTGCTTTTGGTGAACACGGGACTGCTTTTTGCTTAATATTAATAGTAATCTACATAAAACAAATCATATTTAATAACATATAAGATCTTAAGATAAGAATTTACAACCATAGATTCATCTTTTTAGGGTTATTCCTCAAAGATAAATAGGAGTGAGTTTTCCATTAAAGATAAAAAAAAATTGATCCTAAAATCTAGTTGGAAAAAGTACAGTTGTGTACACTTACCATAAATGTAGATGTTCGAGTGTATTCACTGTTGCAGTCATTACATTTGGGTAATCCTGCTGGCAGGTTGCCCTCAGCCGGACTGAATTCCAAAGTCTTGGGTCCTGCGTCAGCTGCTGTCGCCCCTTCCCTGACGTCAGGTCATCAGGGGTATAAAAGATGCGGCCGACACCATTTTCTTTAAGTTTTTCTTGCCCCAGATGTCAGGTGCCCCCTAAAAGGGTAGCCAATATATATATATATATATATATATATATATATATAGATATATATATATATATAGATATATATATATAAATACATGCACCAATATAAACTTTACCTTGATTTACAAGCAAATACACCACATAGGTTGTATAAATCAGAGAAGGAAAGATAGGTTCCATCAGAAGAAAGGGGGATTGCAGGTGGGTAACCTGGACTGCAACAGTGAATACACTCTACATTTATGGTGTACACAACTGTACTATGTTCTTTGTGTTTCACTGTTGCAGTCATTACATTTGGGTAGAGTCCCAAAGCTAAGGTTGGGAGGCTGGAGCTAAACTGCATTAGGGGCGGCTATGAGGCCCTGCAGAACTGCAGTGGCAAAGCCTGCCCTGGATTTAGAGTAGAATGGCAGATGATAGTGCTTTGTAAAGGTGTGCACTGAACTCCAAGTAGCAGCCTCTAAAATGTCCTTGGTAGGTACTCCTCTGAGAAAGACTGCTGAAGTGGCTGCAGCTCTGGTTGAGTTTGGCCTAATGCCCTTAGGTACTAGCTTGCCATGGTGTACATAGCAGAAACAAATGCAGTGGCCTATCCACTTTGAAATAGTCTACTTTGAGATAGCCTTTCCTTGTGATCCTGCAGCATATGCCACTAGTAATTGCTCTGTCTTTCTGAAAACTTTGGTACTGTCCAAGTAGAATCTAAGCTGTCTGTGTACATCTAAAGAATGCAGAATTCTCTCCCCCTTGTTCTGTGGATTTGAGTAAAAGGTTGGCAGGTGAATAGTTTGGTTGAGAGCCACACTGGACACCAACTTAGGCATAAATGTTGGGTTTGTCCTCAGAGAGACCCTGTCTGGATAAAAAATGATAAAAGGTTCCACAGCCATGAGTGCCTGTAGCTCTGAAACTCATCTTGCAGAAGTTATTGCTAGGAGCAGATCTGTTTTCCAATATAAAAACTTTATATCGGCAGTAGCCGCTGGCTCAAAAGGAGGCAGGGCGAGTTTTTCCAAGAGATAGTTGAGGTCCCATGCAGGCATTGGTGACCTCCTTGGAGGTCTTAAATTTTTGGCTCCTCTGAGGTACTTTTTAATAAGGGATGAGAAAAGATTGGTGGCTCTAGATTGTAATGAGCCGTAATGGCAGAGGCATGAATTTTAATAGATGAAAAAGAAAGGCCTTTGTCCAGCATCTCAGTTAAGTATTGCAAAATCTGAGGAATATTTGGCACAGCTGTATCAGTTCCTTGTGCCTGGTTCCAAGCACAGAATCTCTTCCATTTTCCAGCATAAGATTTTCTAGTACTAGGCCTTCTGGCCTCCAAAATGACATCCATCACAGCTTTACTGAGAGGTGTGTTTTGTATGACTACATTATTCGTTATGCTGTCACGTTTAAAGTTCTGAGTTGGCTGTGTAGGATCTGACTGTTTTGCTGGGACAGTAGCTGAGGTATTTGAGGTACAGCCCAAGCTGGGTATTGAGACAAGCTCCTTAGTATTGGATACCAGTACTGGCAGGGGCAGTCTGGGGCAATCAGTATCATCCTTGGCTTCTCCTGTCTAATCTTTAGGAGTACCTTGGGGAGGACAGGCAGAGGGGGAAATGCATATACTGATAGGTTTTTCAAGCTGAAAGATGGGGCGTCCACTTTCCATGCTTGTCTGTGATAGTTCCTTGTGCAGAATCTTTTTAGTTGGTAGTTGTGAGGGGAGGCAAATAGATCTATGTCCAGGCATCCCCATTTTCTTGTTATCATGCTGAAGACTTGTGGGTCCAGGTGCCACTCGTGTGGATTCATCAGGTTTCTGCTTAGTTTGTCTGCCAGAATATTTTTCCTTCCTGGCAGGAATTTTGCCTGCAGATGTACTTGGTAAGTCAATGCTGTGTCCCTCAAAGTCATGGCTAGTCTGCAAAGGGGGTAAGAATGTGTGCCCCCCCCTGCTTATTTATATGCCACATGACCGTGGTGTTGTCTGTCTTTATCAGTTGTTGTCCTGGATGAAGTAGGTCCTTGAAAGCTGTCAGGGCATTTTGAACTGCTAGCATCTCTTTTTGATTGATATGTAAATGCATTTGGTTTGAGGTCCATGTGCCCTGAATGCATCTTCCTGCCATGTGGGCCCCCCAGGCATAATCTGATGCATCCGTTGTTAGTGTCTGCCTGGCTGGGGGTAATGTGAATGGCTGTCCCTTGTTTTGGTGACAAGCCTTTTCCCACCATCGAAACCCCTGTTGCAGGCAGGGAATGAAAGTAATCATAGTTTCCAGGCTGTGGCAATGTTGAGTCCAAACACTTTTTAGGTACCATTGAAGTTTATTCACATGCAGTCTTGCAAATGGAATTAGTAGGATGCAGGATGCCATGAAGCCCAAAGCCTGCAGAACTTTTCTTGCAGATAACTGGGCCTTTGTTGACAACATTTTGAAATAGGTAGTAAGTTGCCTTTGTTTGCCTGGTGTGAGATAAGCCATCTGGGCAGTTGTATTTAAGCTTGCACCCAGGAATATTATCGCTTGAGAGGGTACTAGTTTTGATTTCTTTTCGTTGACTGTGTACCCTAGGCATATTAGAAGTCTTTTCACAAATGTCAGATGCTGTAGAAGAATGTCCTTGTTCTCTGCTTGAATTAGACAGTCGTCCAAGTTAGGATATATTTGTATTCCTCTTTGTCTGCAGAATGCAATTACTGGTGCCAGGCACTTTGTAAAGACCCTGGGTGCAGTAGATAAGCCAAAGGGCAGTGCAGAGAATTGGTAATGCATTGAGCCAGCCTTGAATCTGAGGTATCTTCTGCATATTTGTCTGATTGGGACATGCAGGTATGCCTCTTTTAGGTATAAAGTCACAAGCCAAGCATTCTTGCCCAGCATGGGTAGAAGCTGCTGCAAAGTCAACATCTTGAATTTTGGTATATCCAGGAATGTGTTTAAAATAGATAGGTCCAGTATTGGCCTCCAGGCGTTGTCCTTTCTGGGTACCAAGAACAGTCTTGAGTAATATCCTTGTCCCTGCTCTTGCTCTGGTACTTGTTGAATGGCCCCCATGTCCAAGAGGGATGAGACTTGTTTGTGCGCCTCTGCCCATTGATTTTTTGGCAGATCTGGCCAGCCGTTTGCCTTTGGCAGGGTATGGAAATGGAACTTGTAGCCTTGTGACACGATATTTAGGATCCATTTGTCCTGAGTTATAATGTGCCAATTTTATGAAAAAAGTGCTAATTGTCCCCCTAAGGGTGCTGCCAGGAGATAAGTGCTTGGTGCAGGCAGGGGGAAGTCATTGGGACTGTTTTCTGTATGGTTGTGATTTGTCTTCTCCAACTTTGGAGGTAGAAGCTCCCCATTGCTTTGTTCGGTATGAACCTTGCGCCTGGGATCTGCCTCTTGGGCATCTGGATCTGCCCCTTTGAGGTCTGTCTGACACAGGAAAGGACCAATTCTTTGTTGGCCAGTGTCTACTAAACCTAGGTGGCTGTACTTGTAAAAAATCTTTGACCGTTTGCATAGATTTAGCTTTGTCCTCCATTTTCTTTAACACCTCTTCTGCCTTAACACCAAACAAAGTATCATGCTGCAAAGGTGCATCTAATAATTTAACTTTAACATGATCCAGCAGATTTTGTTCCTTTAACCAAGAATGTCTGCTAATTACAGAACCTGTAACTGCAGCCCTGCAGGAGGCCTCTAAAGAATCAAACCCACATTGCAAAGTATGCTTTCCAACTTGTTCAGCTGCATGCAATAAATCCTGTATTTCCTTGTTTTCTGCACATTCAGAGTTTAACAACATTTTCTGTTTAAGCAATGCCATGACATGTTGCTGATATTTGAGCATATAAAACTGTCAGTTTAATGCCCTTATAGCCAAGGTAGCAGATGTGTAAACCTTTTTTCCACATCTATCCCGTGCCCTAGAACCTCTGTCAGAGGGGGTAGGGTTTTTAGCAGCGGAAGCCTTAACTCCTTTGGGACCCTGAGAAATAGTTTCTGGGTCCGCAGCAGGGTTTATAAAAAGGAATTTATGGGAGTCAGGAACCCTGTAATATCTGTCAGGCTTAACAGGAGCTGGAGGTAAGGAGTCAGGGGTAAGACTAGACTCCGAAAACACATTATCTACAATGTTTAACACAGGTGGGATGGCTAGTGGCTTGTGTTAAGGTAGTAAAAGGAAATCCCTGAGCCTCTTTTTAGATTCTGAGAAATCTTGGGTCTCCCAGTGGAAATGCTCCCTCATGGTATGTAAGGTTTCCCCAAAAGAATAGTCCTCTGGAGGTGAAGCTGAAGGTATAGATTCTTCAGCATCAGAATCCTCATGGGGGGAAGAGAATATTCCTGATCAGAAGAGGAATCAGAAAAAAATGGAAACCTGATCTGAAGATTCATAGTCAGTCTCTTGCCTAGGCCTCTTATCAGGAGGGGGATGGGAACCCCTGATCAAAGTAATCAAGTCTTCGGCCATTTTGAGCATCTGCTTTTTGGGCATAGAGGCCTGACCACGTGGCTTTTGAGTTTGTTTCTTAGCTTTGGAAGGTGCTTTAGTCTTTGCCTGTGAAGCTGAAGTCAGTTTGATGTAAAGATGTTTAGGTCTGAATACACCCTCAGAAGTCGGTGCCTGCTCAGCGGCTCTGGATCCATCTGAAGGGATAATATCCGAGGATCCAATACGTTGAGTTTCCAGCAGCATGGCCGACTCCACGTGGGAGTCAGTAGCGGCCTGCGACTCTAAAGTAGCGGGCGTCAGGGGCTGCGAAAGCGCCTCACTGAGAACCGGTGAATCTGCGACTGGCTTAGGAGAAGCTTCGTTGGTGGTTTTGGGCCTCGGTTGTCTATCTCTTTCCTTTTCTTTGTGTTTCTTGTGAGCTCCGGTAGTCGGATGGCCATCTGATGACATTTCTGGATAATTAAATCTGCGTCCAAAATCGTTTAAAGCAAAATCATACCGACGCTTAATAGTACGTTGGTTAAATCTAGCACAAAAATGACAACCAGAAACGTTGTGATCAGGGCCCAGGCAAGGAATACACCAAGAATGAAAATTCTTATGAGGTATTTGCTTCCCACAAGAAATACAATTATTAACTTTTTCTGACATCGGTCTGCAGCAAGAAAAAAGTTTCCCCAATGGGGTACTTAGCTTTTTTGAATACGTCGGACCTGAAATTCGAACACACAAATCTCAAGAGTCAGCCGACCGGCACTTGCGAACTGCTTCTGCTTCGGGCACCGAGCGGCAAGAAAGACTAAAGAAAATGGTGTCGGCCGCATCTTTTATACCCCTGACAACCTGACGTCAGGGAAGGGGTGACAGCAGCCGACGCAGGACCCAAGACTTTAGAATTCAGGCCGGCTGAGGGCAACCTGCCAGCAGGATTACCCAAATGTAATGATTGCAACAGTGAAACACGAAGAACATCTACATCTTCCCTTTATTGAAAAATCTGTAGTTGGAAATTTCTTCACAGAATATTTTTAACCCCTAACAAAATTGATTTAATTTATAAAAATGAAAAAATTAAGTGCTTGAGATGTAATTGTGACTCAGTCGCAGACTGGATTCATATGATATTGGAATGCAAAATGGTTTTACATTTTTGGAATGAATTTAAAGACTTCTCTCAAGCTTTGCGGTTAGATAAATGTAGTATATCCAACTCACTAATTTTGTTCAGTGCTCCAATACCAGATGCTCTTCGTAGATTACAGGTGGCTCTCCTTTAGTCCATCTGAACCACAGCAAGAAAAGTGTTTACTAAAAATTGAAAATATAAAATTGCTTTACCTTTCACTGATTTTATCTTTTAACTAAGGATGTGTATAAGAAAGAATTGTCAACATTAAAAATGAGAACATCCAGTGTTACACATCAAAGTAAATACTAGCAAAAGCTAAATGATTTATTAGAAAAATATTAATGACTTTGTTTATTATTCTAATTTTGTTGTGGACGTATATAAATAGCTCTGTTTTTCTGTCTTTTTTCTGATTATTTGAATCTGCACAATTTAAATTTTTTAGATGTTAATAAAAATGATTTAAAAAATGTTACTGCATGTGAGAAAAGATGCACGTATGGACTTAAGACATGCAATTACAAGCACAAGTAAGACTTTTGTAGTTTTCATCAGACAGGGAATTAATCAGCAATCCAAATGCTTTGAGAGATTAAAAAGGTCACAGAATGGAAAACTTGCTAGTATCCATGTTGTAACTATCAGTACTAACAGCTAGGAGTGCAACAGCACTGTGGAGATCAACCCATAGTCTGCAAATCAGAAAAAATGGCAAAGACATTCAAAAAACTGTAGCCCTACATTTCAGAATACTAACAATGACATTTCAATGACACGCTGCAGAAATGTATCAGTAAAAATGACTGGGTACATTCTTTATAGAGACTGCACAAAGTACAAGGCAATGTCAATGAAGGAAGCAAAAAAAAAAACTATTGGCATCAGTTGTAATGGAGTTTTAGTGTACATTTGTAATATCACTTTAGTAATCATGTTTCTACTTTTACCAGTAGTGAAACTGTGACTATTGAATACATAATGGCACAATATGCCACTGCAGCCCATAGCATTAATTAATGCACATTCATGAAAAATGCTGGATCTGGCCTTCATACTAGACCACCCCACCCCCTTTTAAATGACTAATTCTGTTTTGCAGCATCAAGTAGGCGAATATATTTAATTTAAATATTAAGGAATTCAAGTGTCTGAAAAACACAACATAATGATATGGATTTGGCACATTTTTAAGCTGGAATCAGACAAAAACAAGTCAAATGAGAAACACAACTTCTGAAATGCATAACCTCAAAATATTATGGTACATGAATTCTTTTAATTAGCACCTTCCCTCTTTCATAGGAATCTTACGTACAGATGCTCTCAGTAGACAAAGATAATTTGGCTTTTCCAGACAGTATCTGTCAACCGTTCCGGTTTTGGCAGAATGTCCCTTATTTTGCCATATATCTGTGCCCTGTCACTCATAAAAGTTTTGATTTTCTGGTAACTTACTGCAGGTTATGATTAGTCAACAATGCCTGTCAGAGTTTCATACTTCTTATTGTTCATAAAACATATGTTGATGCAAAAACAGAAGTCATGTACTTACCATCATGCTGGAAACTTTTCACATCTAGTCAGTCCGATTCAACTGATAGGACTATAGACCGCTTTGAAGATCCAATCCTGCAACTCTCTACTAAGACCTCAAACCTTGAGCTTATTTCTTGCTTCCACAATGCACTTGTCCCCCACCTTGCCTCAGACTGAGTTTGCTGCTAACCTAGAATAGGAAAGCATAGGAATATAAAAATAGATTAAAGGAGAAGGGGCTTCAGGATAGCTCTACTAGATCTGTCCAGATATGATTAACCAAAGTTTAGAAGGAGGAAGGAAGGCAGGTTATTGAACTAGATGGACTAGAGATGAAAAGGATCCATGGTTATAAGTACATAATTTCTGTATCCTATTTTATCCTGTCCATCCAATTCCACTGATGGAATAGAATCCCAAGCTACCTAGTTTTCCAGGTGAAATTATGACAGGATGCCCTTGAGAACTGTATTCCCAAAGCAGGATCTAGACGTAGAGTTAATGACCAACTTGTACTGTCTAAAAAAGGTATGCAACATAGCCCATGTTGCTGTTTGCTGTTATACTATGGTTATTTATTTAATAATTTTTGATGAAGCTGGTGAATGTCAGCGAGCCTTAGGCTTCATTGGTAAAGGCTTGATTCTCAAATTTTAAATGAAATGTGTACATTCTGAAAGCCATCTGGACAGTTCTATCTTGGACAGTTTGAATTCTGGCTTGAAGACAGTGAAGGAAATAAAGAGCTGTGAAGCCTTTCTGTTAAATTTTGTATTTTGAAGCTAGAAATGTAATTGCTGGTGGACATCCAAGCTATGAAGAATGTATTTGCCTCAGTTAGAACAGTTTGGAAAGAAGACTGAAAGATGAATGGGTTGGTTGAGGGTGGATTTTGAAGTACCTTTTGGAATGAAAGTAGGATTGATTCTTAAAGAAACTCTGTGAAAAACTGAATAAGGAGGTTCTAAAGAAAGTGCATATAATTCTGAAAATATTCTTGCCGGGGTGATTGCTACTAGAAATATGTTTTCCAGGAGAGGAATTTCATATCAACCAAGTAAGCTTGTTCAAGGGTGAATGTTTTAACATTTCCAGTATGAAATTGGGGTTCCAAGATGGTGCTGGATCTTTGATGGGGGGCATATATGAGCAAGATTCCTTTTAGGAAAGCTTTGCACAGATTTTGTGCTGCAAGGAAGGAAGATGGAAATCCTGTCTGAAAATCAGAGATGGCTACCAAATGAACCTTAACTGTACAATAACTGGAATCAGCATCAAAAACACTGACTAAAGTAACTGAAGAATGGAAGGGTTGGGGCAGAGAAGGGGTCTAGTTCTAGGTTAGAGGCCTACAGTGAAAAATATTGCCACTTGCTCTTGCAGGTAGAGGGCCCTTACTCCAATACTATTTGGTTTTCTAGTAATGGCTTCTGTGACATCTATCTTGTACCATGCCCTCCCCACTTCAAATAATTCCTTTTCATCCAGGCGGGGGGATGTCAGATGGCCAAGAACCCACCTATTGCATCAGATCATGTATTTCTCCAAATATGATGTTTTCTGGAGAGGTCTGTGTGGAGCCCTCCCCTCCCCTCCCAAGACAGTGTCAGGAGAAACAGACTCTGTCAGGAAATCAATGAGCTTCTTCGTGCATGTTCGTTTCCTAGATGGATCTGGTAGGAGTCACCTGATCTCAAAAAAACTCTGCATGAGCCTCATCAGAAGGCAGATAAAACTGTCAGACCTGCTCTGCCACTGGGAAAGATGAAAAGAGGGTTGAGGAATAGATTGAAAGATGCCTAGGGGAGAAGCTAGTGTTAAGGAAGCATCTGCAGACTTCGTTGATGAGGAAGCAATCACCCAGATCTCCAAACCAGTGCCATATCAATCTCCACTGAAGTGGACATCAATAGCAATGAGGATGTCGGCACTAATGGCCAGAATGACTCTGACATCAAGATTTGAGCCCTGATACCTAACATTAAAGACTCTGACACCAAAAACAGTTGAGTGAGTCAAAACTGAACACTGTGCTGAAGGTCTGGCATCTAGTGCCCAGTGCCAAGACCCCATCAGCTCAGAAGGTTTCAGTGGTGAGGACACTGGATGCATTTAGGTTAGCAAGGAGGCATCTACGATAATTGGGGCTGATTTTACAGGCTCCAGGTGAAACAGCTCCAAAAGCACCAGTGCCAAAACTGGTACCTGTGAAGGAGACTGACAGGTTAAACCAAACCATCCTGGAGACAGAGTGGGAAAGGATGACACTCATTTAATCTGTGCCTTCATGGAGGCCCTCATCATCTTGTCTCAATCCATATCAGATGTTCTCTGGAAGGACCTAGTAGACCTAACATATGCTGTTGAAGGAGGGTGGGAGGAGAAGAATTCCCTCTCTGATTAGTGTCTGCTGAGGATCTGCTTTTGTAGACTCATTCACTCCAATGGAGTTCAGAAAGTTTGCAGTGTAACTTCCAATGGGCGGAGCCTGAACCTTTTGACAGAATCAAATTATGTCCTTACATTTCAAACAAATGTTCATATCTCTAGAACTTTAGGGGTTATGAAAGAAGTGCAAATGGCAAACCCTTCAACACAAACTGTTTTTATAGTGGTAGAATTCTTTAGGTTCTAGGTCTAAACCAAATTTTATAAGTCACAGTAAACTCAGTAACTATTACATTTGTAATACTTTGTAAACAACTTACAATATCTCAGCAACCACTCGAGTTACATGCATACTGTCAGCCTCATTTTATTCATCTAGCTGAGAGTTTTCATATAAAGCTAAGGAGTTCTGTCTGTGTTATTTGGTTGTTGAGATATTTAGAATATTTTTAAAATTATATCTATATAAATTAATATCATAAAACAACAGTTAATATCCATTTACCTGCACTACATAGAGGTCAAATATTATTGCAGTTGACTTTGCCATTGTGTAAGCTTTAAGATGAAATATTTTAAAACAGTGTACATAGCATGGTTTTGGAATTATTGATGCAAATATGAACAAGCAATATGTGACGCATAGAGGCATCAGTAGGAGTTAACTGCACATGCACCTGGAGACGTCACTCGGATGTAATGAGGCTTCTTTGTAGACTTGTCCAAAATTACAATTTTCTCTGTGCAGGAGGTGCCAGGTACCAGAGAGATAGCATATACCAATGATGTTACCAAGGGTGACTGTGTAGGATCTGGCCAAGGAGATTTCAGTACCAAGAAAGCACTTGAGTCCTCGACTTTTCTGTTTTTTTTTCTCTCTTTATCCTTTTCTTTTTGTCTCTTTCTTTAGTTTTTATCACTATCCTTGTCTTTATTTTTATCAGCTCAGATGAAGAAGTACCCCCTCTAAAATTAATTTGCTCTTGTGTTCTGGTAGGGATTCTGGCCCAAAGGCTTTGCAAATTTCACAAGCCACAGATATTCTGTCCCTGGGGACCGCGTATAGTGGTATTGTGTGTCTTGGAGTGGAATCTTGTGGCCATGTTGCTACACTTTTTAAGCTCTTACCCATGACAGACATTATTAATAACAATAAATGCAGTAATAAATGGCAATCACACTACTTACTACACAGCTAACAGCAGTAAAAAATGGAAAATTCCACACTATTTATAGGTAACAGCAGGAAGGTCAGCAACTACACTGCATGATTAATACAGGAACTAAACCAAATGTCCCTGCAAGGAATAAAGTAGATTTGGGAGAAAAAAAGAGAGAACAGTCAACAGTTATTCTCATTAGGGGCAATATATAATTATCGACCATGGAATGGGTAAGGCCAATCTCTAACCAAATAGAAAAGGTTAATTTCAGCACAAAAAGGGAAACTGACTAGGCTTATAATGGCCAGTAAGGACAGCTAGCTTAGTACTTACCTATGAACCTACGAACAGAATTGACTAGGCTTCTATTACTGTTACTACTGAATGGAAGGAGCTGAGAAGAATAAACTAACTCTTTTTTTTTTTATTAAGGGAGGGAAAACTATTACATTTTAATGATGATGCTTTTGAAAAAGGGTAGAGAATGAAATAAATTAAAAAAGACTGCACTGAGTGGCAAATAGGATCTAGGACACAGCAGAAGACAGGTGCATCATGGTAGCAAGGAAGGAGCTCAAAGTCTGAGTGATAGACAGTTGCTTGACTGAGTCAACAAAGTACTCTACATTGCCAAACAAACTGCATGGATTTTTCTTTGATTTTGGGTCAAAAGCCCTTACTTTCATGTTTTCCAGAATTCCTGAACATGAGAGGTATGTTCCAGCCTGCTATGCCTCTGTAAAGCACTTGCTTCTTAACTGGTACAATCTTTTCTACTCTACGATGAAGCTGTTTTATGTCTATTCTGATACATCTTCAGTTCTTTTTTTTTTTTTTTTCTAATCCACACGGAAGGCTGTCTTAGGCTGTATAAAGAAAAGCTAGAAAATAAAATAGCATGAAAAGCTACTGCAGTTCTCAAAAGAGGCAGTATTACATGCTAAAGAGAAAACAATGCTCAAAAATACAAGAGGGCGCAAGGTTAGAAGAAATCAGTAATCCCACACAAACATAAGGAAGCAGAGATATCAGCCAGGATAGCAATGTAAGTTACAAACCAAGAAATGCACTGCAGATTCTGATATAACATTGTTTAGCAGTGCCTTACTGAGGATGCCTTTCAGGATTACGTCAATGAGAAATACCAACAACTGAAAAGGGGGCAGAAAAATGAGAACAGTCTGACAGATATAATGAGCAGGAATGTTTATTCAGTATTTACAAAAGAACACGGGAGAATTACAAAACCAAACACGAGAGTTACTGTAGATGATTGGATGATGGTAGTTGGGGGGGGGGGGTTGACGTACACCCACTCACGAAACAGTTTTATATGAAATCTTAACACTGAAATAGCACTAACCCATAGCTGGATAGGGATAATGTTTACTTTAATAATACACCTGGCTTTTCTGCTTGACCATGAGGGCAACTCCAGGCATGGGAAAATAAAGCATTACTCCCACCCAGCCATGTGACATCATTGCCTTATTCTCTATTGGATTCACTCTGTTGAACTTGCACAGCTTGCTGGAGGTCTCTCATGACCAGCTTGACTAATAACAGTGGAATATAGATAGCCACATACCTCATTAGAAAAGGGAGAGAACATAAAAAAAATCTCCTTCCCATCAGAAGAAAAAACATTCAGTTCAAAGTGTAAAGGAAGGTCACATTTAAGGGAAGAGATTGGACTTGATGCAGAAACAGACAGTTATTCTTGATGTTGGCCTCTACTAACCTCATCTGTAAAGTGAAGTCAGCTAAAGAGGATTCCATCCTTTTCTAAAGTGGGACAAGAAAGGAAATTATTCCCACAAGAGGAAAATAAGTATCTGTCTATGGCTTGTAAACATTCCCCATAACTACATATCAGTGTTAAGCCTTTACCTTTTACATCAGTGCTTACTGTATTTTCTTGCCTCTAACCAACTACAGCTGATTAGTCATATAAACTTCTCAATATCTTCAACAATGTATCCTCCTCTTTGTCTCAGATTACCATATATCAATATTAACCATTGCATTAGTTACTTATATAACTTTGCCCTTCCAACAATGTTTGTATATGCACAGGTAACCAACTACCTTGCTGGGCCCATTGTTTTATTTACATACATCACCGGGTCTACTTCTAAATACTGATCACCCATAGTCTCATAGATCACAAGCCCGAGACTGAAATACCGTAAATACACAATACCAAAAACCGCAAAAGGCCAAATATCACTATACTGGCAGCCCATAATCTCGGAACCGCCTAGCCTGATGTGTGCTCCTGTGAGAGTAGGTCCACCTGTGCATTAAAATGTGTTGAAATGCTGTAAACACACACTTTTGCAACCCGAATGTAAAAACCACAAAAGAAGCACTTGTAGAACAACAAAATGCCTGACTGTGTATCCACATCCCATATTTCCACGTGCTCCAACATTGTTGTTGTGTCTTTCGGCTTTTCCCGGTTAGGGGTCGCCACAGCGGAACTCCGGTCCGCTAATGATTGGCAGTAGATTTTTATGTGCCGAGTTGCCAGCCCTGATGCACAACCTTCAACGAAGGTACACCCATTCAAAATCAACTTTAGAACGTAAATAATCCCAACACACCATGATTCCATTCCCTTCGTAGGTGTATATGTATAAGACCTATACAATGATATAACATTAACATCAGCATCACATTTTTAATAGTCGAGCTATAGCCTGAATAAATTTAATAGGTGAATAGTAATAGTTGTCCTTTTTACCCAAGACTCGCTGGAGCTATGCATCTCTCAGTATTAACAGTACCAGGAATACTACTCACAGCTGAAGGTGCTCTCACCAAACAAAAAGAAGAAAAAGCTGTAAAAATGTGAAAGCAGCCACCACGAATATCAGCAGGACATAGGTTACAGCAACTCCCAAGTAATGACCATAGGCAATCCTTCAAAAACAGCAAGAACTTTTATTCAAATAACATGAAATGAGCGCTTTCGCATAGCCAAGCTATGCTTCTTCAGATATCAATTCAAAATGAAATCTGTAGTGCTTATATACAGCTTTTGGGCGGGCTCATTAAACATACAAATGCAATTAATCAATTATAAATTAGTAGTCATAGAGACAAAAAACAATCTAAACAGTTTAAAAAACAGTTTAAAAAACAGTTTGAAATGCATTACCTAAAACTGTTCATATAAATTATGCACATAGCAATGTAATAATGAATCATAACCATCATTCAAATCAAACAACAAAATTTATCTAAAAACAGCTCCAAAGAATTCTACAACATCAGATATACATTTTAGTTCAGTATTATGCTGACCTACATTTTCGTCAAGCATAACAGCCATTGCTGTGTTCAGAATAATAAAACTAAATAAAACAACTCACTGCTCACTAGCGTGAATATATCAAAAATAGACATGAGGAACGCTAAAAATCTACGACCAAGCGTACAAGTATCTTTGTAGTTGATAAAGGTTGTTTTCTAGCATTCTCAATTGGTCATGGAACTCTTGTAAATTTTCACCAGTGTCATTAGCATTTCTTAAAGTTGGTGCCTCATTCAAATCCAGTGACAATAAAGGGTTAATGTCTTGTACAAACAGACCTGTCCATAAGCGACAAGATGGTTAGAGATATCAGGAGGAAAATTATTGGTGACATAGATTCTGCCAACATTTGTGAGTCACATACAACCCATGGGTTTAGAAATAAAGTCCCTGTGGATTTGACTCGTGATGGTAATACCTTACAATATGTCATTAAATATACCAGTGAAGTTGAAAGTATTAGATGTATCATCAGAAGAAACTGGAATGTTCTCACTGGGAACAAGCAGATCAAGGATATAGTGGGTTCTTCACCCAGATTCTGTTATAAAAACAGTGATAATTTAAGGAAACAACTATGTAATGATCAACATATTACTAATGTAAGCAAACCCACATGTCTACTCTTGGGTGATATAACAACTAAAGGGACTTACCCTTGTCTACATTGTCCCAGGTGTAATAGCCTTAGTAAAGCAGGAATTCAAGCACCCGTGCATGGATATAACTTTTAAACCTAAATTTTATGCAGATTGCAATACAAAAATGTTGTTTATTTGGCTACTTGTCTTTTCTGCTCAGCCTTTTACGTAAGCTTAACCAAGAGGAGATTGCGTGATCGCATTTATAACCATCTCTATGAAATTAGAAGACAAGATGAGACCAATGCCTTGGCTAAACACATACAAGAATATCCCTCCCATTGTTTTGCCTTTAGAGTCTTACAGATTATTAGACCCACAGCTAGGAGAGGTAGCAATGAACACATGCTAGCCAAGGCTGAGTTACACTGGATACTCAAGTTAGCAGCACACCTTCCCCCGGGCCTGAATAGCTACATACCTTTAAAACCTATACTACTTGATCGTAGATAGGATTGTATAAGTTTACTATATTTTATTTTGTTCCCAAATATGTAGGGTTCTCTTACCATTATACTGTTTGGACATGATGGCTTTAACATTTATATTCTTGTATGACTTTGTCTATTTTTAGCCATGGTCTGAGGGTGCTCCCATTCCATTAACACCCCCTTTTTGAGGTTTACCCAGTACATACCCTATGTTTATTAATATTAGCTTGTCTTATGGCATGAACATTATTTCTAATATAGAGGAATTATTCACTGGTATCATTTTTCTGTAACTTTTGATTTTATATCTACATGTTTCCTCTTCATAAGTCCAATATAGAACAGCATGAAGATATGAGGTTTCATGCATGCATCTTAATGCCTCTTAGTAGGCACATCGCAGGGTGGTTTCTAGCCTATGTTGGCTTGATACACTTTTAATCAGCATAGACAGATCACCCTTTATATTTATATTTATATTTATATTTATTTAAGCTCTTGCTTTATTTGACATTCAGAGAGGTCTTATAGTCTAGTTGCTAATATGATGAGCTTGGATTCATCATATATACAGGCTCTCATGCTTGTTTGCACATATCTTTTATGGTTGTGTATATATATTTTTTACATACTGTATGTATTTCCTCATTTTTCTCATTTTATTAGCTATGTATTTAGTTTATATGTTCATAGAAGGGAGGCATTTAGTTACGGTATTTGAACCAATGCCCTTTCATTGATATGATTAAGTTTTAAGCAACCGGCAGTTGTTATAAACACGGCTTAATGCTTGTAAAGTTATGTATACTCTAGGCATTAGGACCCAGAAGAAGCCTTGTCTTCTTCAAGTCATCCTTCAGAAGCACGTGATTCTCCATTATAGCTATGAACGCTTTTGGATGTGTAATATATACAAAGTAGAAATGGTTTGTAAATATATACATGGTTTTGGATCGTGAAATGTTCTACTGAGGCAAAGTAAGCTCTATTTTTATGTTGTACGCTTGGTCGTAGATTTTAGCGTTCCTCATGTCTATTTTTGATATATTCACGCTAGTGAGCAGTGAGTTGTTTTATTTAGTTTTATTATTCTGAACACAGCAATGGCTGTTATGCTTGATTAAAATGTAGGTCAGCATAATACTGAACTAAAATGTATATCTGATGTTGTAGAATTCTTTGGAGCTGTTTTTAGATAAATTTTGTTGTTTGATTTGAATGATGGTTATGATTCATTATTACATTGCTATGTGCATAATTTATATGAACAGTTTTAGGTAATGCATTTCAAACTGTTTTTAAACTGCTTTTAAACTGTTTAGATTGTTTTTTGTCTCTATGACTACTAATTTATAATTGATTAATTGCATTTGTATGTTTAATGAGCCCGCCCAAAAGCTGTATATAAGCACTACAGATTTCATTTTGAATTGATATCTGAAGAAGCATAGCTTGGCTATGCGAAAGCGCTCATTTCATGTTATTTGAATAAAAGTTCTTGCTGTTTTTGAAGGATTGCCTATGGTCATTACTTGGGAGTTGCTGTAACCTATGTCCTGCTGATATTCGTGGTGGCTGCTTTCACATTTTTACAGCTTTTTCATCTCTCAGTATTAATTTATTCTTTTTAGGTGAAGGGGGAAAACTTGCAGCAAGCCGTGCTCAGAATTCTTCTACACGATTTTGCTCTCTAGCCAGAGCCATCATGAGTACAGAAAGGTCAGTTGTTCATGCGCCGAGAACACACACAAGGTGGTGATGCCATGCTTCAGCTGAGTTCTGGGTGCATGGTAAAAATAGTGTGTTTAAATCTGATATGTTCAAAAAAGAAACTGGGAACAGTGGAGGAAATCTGGTAAACACAGCAGTGCACGTTGCAAATTTCCTCAGTCTCCCCAATACATACAAATTAAGCACATCTCTGCTTTCTTCTGGGAAAGTCTCTTTTAAAACATGAAATGTAGGCAGTACTACCTCCTCAGAGAGGAAAGCCAATGCTACCAAACACTTGATGGATAGCTGAAAAGTGTATGAAGAATTGTATTTGTTTGTTTCGTTCGGCTTTTCCCGGTTAGGGGTCGCCACAGTGGAACTCCGGTCCGCTAATGATTGGTAGTGGATTTTTACGTACCGGGTTACCAGCCCTGATGCACAACCTTCAACGAAGGAACGCCCCATTCATGTATGCCTCCACACAGAAGACGTTCTAGCTGAGAATCGAACGGGACAACGTCTTGCTATGACCCGACAACGCTACCGCAGCACCACCACCGCAGTTGTATGAAGAATTGTATAATGAAGCTAAATCCAGCTGTTGAATCTTCCTCCATACATTCTGCCCAAAATAGAATAAACATCCTTTTGTGGGAGCCCTATTGATGTTTATACATATGCTTTTAATAGCCACCACCTCAAAATCGCACAGGACAAACTGCAAATTTATTTGGAAATCATTTCAGAGAGCAAGTAAAACACACAGTGCCACATCATATTATATGCCCGTAGAGACTTCTTGGACATGAGACAATACAGCAAAGGCACGGACTTGCTGTAACCACCATATTTAACGAGCCCATGAATACTGTAGAGTTGCCAACACAGTACACTCTTACAATATTATGTACCATCCATTATCCAGATGGCTGCATAACTTAAATCATGTAGGTTGTTCAAAGTATTAAATACAATGACAATATTGCCAGGACTGTCATCTACCATTCTATTCTCTACAAACACACCACTTTGGAATGGGAACAGACTGATATCTAAAGTCTCCAATGTTAAATCGGGAATATGTGTCTCTTCAAAACGCTTACAGCGCACTCCACCTATCTGTTGTAACAGTGCCTTTCTAGCTGGTAGGCTAGGGACACATTCTAATGATGTGGAAGTTATGGCATCATCAACAAGGATACAAGGTGTATCCCTGGAGTTAGATGCTTTGAGTTTTATGAGTTTTTTTTTTTTTTGAGTACCATGTATTCTGCACCTCGAAAGGGTCCCCTGCATGGTTATGGGCTACAGTTTTCAAGAGTTGCTCACCTTCAGACAATGACAATGTGACAGTCCTGCCTCTACAGCTCCCAGCACACTTCAGTTTACAGCACCAATATCTTCTACAATCTGTTTTCCTTTCCAAATGGTAAATATATCAATCTATAAGCAGAACCTCTTTGCATGTTTGAGATTGCACTCTGTTATACAATTGGCCAACAGTTCCGGGAGCTTCGTAGCACTCACATCAATTAGACTTGCAATGAAATCACAGCACAGTTATTTTCTCTTTTGTTTCCCATCCATTTCTGCACAACCATTTATATCCCATTATCAAATGATAGTCACACATTTCTTTATACATTTCATGATATCTACTACTCTAGATATCCTATACCCATTACAACTTTATCTATATCATAAATATTTTATTTCATGTCTTTATTGTACTTTCTATAACATGGCCGTGGTGGTGCAGCGGTTAGCGTTGTTGCCTCACAACAACAGGCTCTCCAGTTCGATTCTCAGCTGGAGCACCTTCTGTGCAGAGTCTGCATGTCCTTCTCGTGGTTGAGTGAACTTTAAAGACATGCAGGTAGGTGCGTGCATCAGTGGGTGTGCCTTCTTTGAAAGCTGGGTGCCGGGCTGGCAACTCAACACCGTAAGCATCCACTGCCAATCATAAGCAGACTGGTAATCCACTCTGGTGACCCCTAACTGGGAAAATCTGAAAGACATTACTTTACTGTACTTTCCATAACAATTACAAATTAACATTTATAAAACATTCATTATCATATTTTTACTGAAACAAATTTATATACTTCCTTAACTCTAACAAATTCATATAAAGCATGCTATAAAGTCTCTTCTAAATTACACATTATGGATTTTTCATTCCCCTATTTGTATTTCAAATATTGTTTTACTGGAATTTTTTTTAATATCAATATCCATAAAAATATATAAATCAATTCTATAATTCCTTTTAAATCTATGTTATTTTTCCTTTATGGCTTTTTTCCATCTCACTTTTGATTTCTTATCGTTTCACATAAAATTTTCATCTTTCTGCTTTTACTAACGTTATGTCTCTAAAGCCCAGCATCTCACTTTATCATCATATTCTTTGATTTCTATGTTATTAGATTTACTTTTTTCTCCTAATTACGCTTCTCACCAGATCTCATTATATGTTTCCATCTTACCGTACCAAACAGGTTTTCTTCTCTCTTTATAATTTTATGCAGTACCCAGTATGAATGAAGTGAAGCCAAGTATATAACAAGATTTGTAAGTCTTACACCACTTTTTACTTCTGTACAAAGCAAAACAAAACTCTTTGCTTTGTGGGGATTAGTATAGAGCCCCAAAGACATCCAAGTATAACTTCTAATCATGCATTTTCTAAATAATATGGAAATGTAAATATTTCACATAAATATATGAATCAGATAAATGTTTTTTTACAAATATCATATAAAATGCACTCCACATAGATTAAGTTTTCTTTCATATTTAATAGGTTACTCCAATTATGCTAATCTCAATTTCAGAGAAATGTGTTTTACCACTTTTGCCACATCTTCAAATACTTTACTTTTAGACATGTTCAATGCTAATCTTATATTTCCTAATTCTTTCCCACTTAACAATAATTTCTTTTATCTATATTTTTGTTTGCTTTAATAACTAAATCATCAGCATATACCATGTATACAGGCATTTTAACTTCTCTTCTCATTTTGTTAATTCTAACCCACCCCTACATTTCTGAATCAATTGGTTTCATTACCAAAGCAAACAAAACACTGATCTATTAGTCATCCCTGCTTAATCATCTCTTAAAATCTGTGCCATCTCACTCAACGTTCAATAATTACCTTATTCCGTGTATTACTGTAAATGGATATTGGTAGAATTTTCTAAATTTTCCTTTTAATTACAATATCTGACATTCTATCATGCTGTATACTACCATATATTTTACTACATTCATTTTCAATTACCTTATTCTATGTAATACTGTAAACAGAGGCATTATTTTCAATTGTTCATTTTAAATCATACCCTCTTAGAATATCCTACATCTTAAGGTGTAGCAAACTCTTGTTTTTGTTTTTTTTTTGTACATCACAAACAACTATTTTACAGCTAGCTCTCACTCTGCAATTAACATATTTTATTGTAAGTAACATCTCCTTTACTTGTTTCACTGCTACACCATAATTCATACACTTCTACAATACATTTCCAAATCTCTGTTGTTTGTAATTAGCATTTTATAATGACAGAAGTCTCATTTTTATATTCTCTTTTCTCTCTTCTTTTTGCAAATAAACTTAATTATATCTCAACAAATTTCTCTCTCCTGTAGGTCACATTCCATCCATTTTTTCATAAATTTAGTTAAAACTGTTTTTGTTCACTGCTCATCTCATTATAAAATCCATATTCTAGTCTATGAAGTCCAGGGGTACTAGTTTTATTTGCCTACTGTATAACTTTATTTAACTCAGCCAAACTTATTTTTCTCCCAATCTTTTTACAGCCTCTAAACTTAATATAATACTCTCCATATTATTTTCTTATATATTCCTTCACTATAACAACATAATCTACAACAACCTTCAAAAATTTGTTCCTTAGATAATACTTAATTTTTATCCATAATGCACAACCGTTTTCCCTCCTCAACCAACTTCTTTTCCAAGAAAATTATATCACTTCACTATATCCTTGTAAGAAATATTGCCGTCTATATCTCTCATATTTCAGTCCTTCCAGTTTCTAGAAATATAAGTCCCTTTCTTTCCTTAAGCTGTCTTTGTCTTCCTTACTTAAGCTCTTCATACTCCTCAATACATTTGTAATCCATTTCTTCTCCTACATATTTTTTTCATCACTGCATACACTTTCCTCTGTTCCTTACATAGTACCCACCACTGTGCTAAATATTTATAAAAAGATCTCACTGTATTATGAAGCTTTTATAGCTCTATTGCCTCTTCTTTGGACTTTGTTTGTACCATTTCACCCACTAACCTTTTTAATCATCTTCCTTCTTTAAGATATGTCTGTCTCCTCCTACTACCCATGTGACATCAAGATCTGAGAAGCACACTTCCTTTGTTCCTTTCTCTGTTCTTTAGTAATACTGTAATTTTTAAGAACAACTTTTTTGCAGAACTCCAGACTATTTCCCCAACATATTATTTTCATTTCTTTTTCTTTTTGATTTTAGTTTAAATAATGAATATTTACCAAGCATATTATATCTGCTGTCTATTCTTGACGTCTGTTAACCTTCTAATTTCATTCTCAGTACTGCTATCTATCATTTAATGAAATTCCTCTAAAGTTATCCCTTTTCTTTTATTTATTTAGTTATTATTATATTTTTGCGGACTTCTTTTGTTTTAACGAATGTTCTTCTTTCTTGCTCTTGCCAGCAGTGCTGCTTGCTTCAACATTCCCTCAGTTTCCTCCTTATTCTTTCTATGTTGTGCACATCATACATATTTGAACCTTCACATTATATTCTCTCAGCTTAATTTTTATATATAATGTTATGCACACTTTGACTTTGTTCTTCATTTATCACATTTCCAGTTGCATTGTCTGCTTGTCACACATTTTCAGAATTTGATATATCATTATCAATATTTCCCTCAAAAATTTCAGTAGTCACATCATTATTATAAGCATCACTTAACTGTTCACAATCAAACAAATAATGTTCTTCTTTTCCACATTTTCTGCATATTATTTTGTAGTCACTGATAGAATGAGCAGAGTCTCTACACTGCACACATCTTTTTATTGGGCAGTTGAGGGTAAGATGCTTTTCATATCCATCAAAAAGCACGTCTTGGGTTGCTCCCAATGCCTTACCATACCCCTGTTCCCATTAATAATTACAGTACTGGGTAAATGTTGCAAACACTCATCAACCACATTTCAATTCATCCAAACCTCTCAAGCCCCATTCCATGGTTGTCTCACATCAGTTACTTTTATTTAATTTGGAGCACAGTCTGATAGTTTCACTCAAAACAATGTCTTAACTCATTTTCATCCACATCTGAGGTTCTGAAATGCACATTTATTTTCTTTTTAATAAATGTTTTCCTGTGGACAGAAGAGCCTTCCATAACTTGCAGAAGGATTTGTTATCAAATTGTACAAAATAGGCCATGCCCATTGGGACTAGCACAGTTGGGAGGGTGGCCTAATGGTGAAGGTGTTTGCCTTGCAAACACAAGGTGCAGGGTTTGAGTCTCACAATGGATAATTGGCTAGGCTTAAAATGGCTCGCAAGGGCAGTTAGCTTAGTACTAATCTATGAACCTATGAAAGGTTTCTGTCAGTACTGCTGACGAACACATTTTCATGAATAGACTCTTAACCCTCGCATATTTTGCAGTAAAACCAAAGGTAATATCAATGTGCACCTTGCACCATAACTGTTCACAGTTTCCTCACTTTTTGCTCATTTATGAAACACAGGAAGCCTTCTTTCTTTCTGAGCTAGATTTTACTCTGTCCTCTGTGCCATCTTTCCACTGGCTACATTCACATACAACTTGTTAGCACTTCTCCCCTGTGAAGTCATGATGTTATATACTCCAGGTTTACTCACTGTCCCTTTCTTTTGCTTCTTGCTTACTACATCCTCTTCTGATCCACCAAAATCCATGTTTGATGTACATTGTCTGCCTTCAGAATTTTGTTCCAGACTGTCACTGCTAACCCCCACCCCACATTTAAAACATTTTTCAACAACTGAGCACAAAAGAACTGTTTCATCATTTGGTCCCTTTTCTACTACTAACTGCTGAAGCGCTTCCCAAACCTACTTGTTGCGTAACTGTTGCACTCACTGTAGCTGACTGCTGTAAAGACATGGCCACAGCATTTGTAATATCCACTTATACTGCTTCTCTTGTTTCAATCACAAGTGCTGCATTATAATATAAAAAGAAAGTCACCTGTACTGGGTAAAGTACCCTGGAATAACGAGGGCAGCGAAGCTGCAAAAAACACAATAGCAAGAAAGTTCCAAGGTTACACCAAAGGCACAAACTCCAGATATCCTTATCGAAAAACCTTTATTGTGGCAGACCTGCATAAAAAGTGAGCGCTTTCACGTCCAAGTGATGCTTCTTCAGACTTCAATACTTGATAAATGAGTTAAGACACTTATATACAATTTCAAAGCTCAATTGTTTGAGCAATTAATCAATTAGTATGATGGGAGCTTAAAGTGCTAGTGCTTAAATAAATTTATCAATATGCATTTTTTATATATATATAAAGCCAGACATTCCAATAACTCACATGAAATATTATATAAAACACATTAAAAACACATTAAAAACTCCTTGGTAAATATATATAAAATATGATAACAACAATTAATAACAATTAATATTCTAATGTTTAAAAGCCTTAGCTACTAGGAAAGGTCTGAGTGTAATTCTATCATTCAGGCCATATATGTGTGCCTGAAGTCTAAGAATCCACCTGGTCTCTACTTCTTCTGTGTGATTCTTTACATTCCCTAGTCTACTATCTACTTTAATTAATTCCAAGACCTTAAACTTAAAGTGATGAGTGGACCCTTCATCTATCACATGTTTAGCTAGAGCATTCGTGGGGTCTTCTCTATTAATAGCATATAAATGCTCTCTTATGCGCTCACGTAAAGTTCGATTAGTTTTCCTACATAATATTTTAGGCACAACTGACATTGGGCTAAATAAATTAAGTTCTTGGACCTACAATCAGTATACCTTTTAAATGTATAAGTTTTGTTAGTGATAGGATGGATAAAGGTGTTATCCGTGTTAATAAAGCTACACTGGTTGCATTTACGGCAAGGGAAAGTACCTTCCCTTTGTGAAAATGGATGTTCTACTTTTGTTCTCTCATAGCAAAGTAGTCTTTTCAGGGACTTCAAATTCTTGTATGCTATGTTGGGTCTTTGTTCAACTAGTGTCCTGATTTTCTCATCCATTATAAGAATCTTCCAATTATTCTCTATAATCTTTTTTATTTGACTATTCCTATTAGTATAGGGTATAATAAGTCTATTCTTAGAGATCCTTGGTTCTTTTTTATTCATATTAATAGTATTGGATTTATTATAAAACGGACAACCTTTGTTTTTCCTTGTTTTACTTGCCATGGTGATAGTATTATGCACTACTTGTTCACTATATCCTCTATGTATAAAATTATTCTCTATAATTACCTTTTGTTCATTGAATGTTACTTCATCTGTAGTTAGCTTGGAAACTCTTAAAGTTTGATTCATTACTACATTTTTATGCACATGTCGAGGGTGCATACTAGTGCGATGAAGTAGATTATTCCTCCAACAAGGCTTCCTATATACACATGTATTTATACCATTAAGTCCTTTTGTTAGCAAAACAGCGAGGAACTGTATCTTCTCATGGGAATATGTACTCTCAAATTCTAAAAAATCGGTAGTACCATTAATGTATTGTATAAATTCATTTAACTTAGTTATTGTTCCTCTCCATAATAAAAAGACATCATCAACAAAACGGCAGTAGTGTATTAGATGTTCATTGAAAATTAAGTTGTTCATTACATATGCTTCTTCCCAATATGCCAACACTAGGTTGGCATATGAGTTCGCCTAAGGTGTTCCCATGGCTACACCCTTTTGTTGTAAATAGTAATTATTGTTATATACCATAGCATTATTTTCTAACACTAGTTCTAGTAGAGACGAGCCCATTATGATTTTGCTATTGTTTACACCATGATTTAAGAGAAATAATCTCAAAAATTCAATCCCAGTACTGTTTGGGATTGAAGTAAATAGAGATTTTACATCTAAGGTAACAAAAATCATCATTTGTAATATGATGTTGTTCATTGCATCTGGCAAAATCTTCTATAAATTGTTGTGTGTCTCTTAATATATGTTTGGTGCTATTCACTATGGGTTTGAACTGTTTATCCAAATAAATTGAAAGGGACTCAGTCAGCCACCCTTTGCTGGAGACAATAGGTCTTAATGGTGGATTGTCCAGCTCTTTATGTATTTTAGAGGCCCTGAGCGTTGGTACTAGTGGATTTTCAACAAGAAAATACCTATACAAATTCATATGAATTTGTATAGGTATTTTCTTGTTGAAAATCCACTAGTACCAACGTTCAGGGGCCTCCCTAAAATACATAAAGAGCTGGACAATCCACCATTAAGACCTATTGTCTCCAGCAAAGGGTGGCTGACTGAGTCCCTTTCAATTTATTTGGATAAACAGTTCAAACCCATAGTGAATAGCACCAAACATATATTAAGAGACACACAACAATTTATAGAAGATTTTGCCAGATGCAATGAACAACATCATATTACAAATGATGATTTTTTTGTTACCTTAGATGTAAAATCTCTATTTACTTCAATCCCAAACAGTACTGGGATTGAATTTTTGAGATTATTTCTCTTAAATCATGGTGTAAACAATAGCAAAATCATAATGTGGACGTCTCTACTAGAAATAGTGTTAGAAAATAATGCTATGGTATATAACAATAATTACTATTTACAACAAAAGGGTGTAGCCATGGGAACACCTTGTGCGAACTCATATGCCAACCTAGTGTTGGCATATTGGGAAGAAGCATATGTAATGAACAACTTAATTTTCAATGAACATCTAATACACTACTGCCGTTTTGTTGATGATGTCTTTTTATTATGGAGAGGAACAATAACTAAGTTAAATGAATTTATACAATACATTAATGGTACTACCGATTTTTTAGAATTTGAGAGTACATATTCCCATGAGAAGATACAGTTCCTCGATGTTTTGCTAACAAAAGGACTTAATGGTATAAATACATGTGTATATAGGAAGCCTTGTTGGAGGAATAATCTACTTCATCGCACTAGTATGCACCCTCGACATGTGCATAAAAATGTAGTAATGAATCAAACTTTAAGAGTTTCCAAGCTAACTACAGATGAAGTAACATTCAATGAACAAAAGGTAATTATAGAGAATAATTTTATACATAGAGGATATAGTGAACAAGTAGTGCATAATACTATCACCATGGCAAGTAAAACAAGGAAAAACAAAGGTTGTCCGTTTTATAATAAATCCAATACTATTAATATGAATAAAAAAGAACCAAGGATCTCTAAGAATAGACTTATTATACCCTATACTAATAGGAATAGTCAAATAAAAAAGATTATAGAGAATAATTGGAAGATTCTTATAATGGATGAGAAAATCAGGACACTAGTTGAACAAAGACCTAACATAGCATACAAGAATTTGAAGTCCCTGAAAAGACTACTTTGCTATGAGAGAACAAAAGTAGAACATCCATTTTCACAAAGGGAAGGTACTTTCCCTTGCCGTAAATGCAACCAGTGTAGCTTTATTAACACGGATAACACCTTTATCCATCCTATCACTAACAAAACTTATACATTTAAAAGGTATACTGATTGTAGGTCCAAGAACTTAATTTATTTAGCCCAATGTCAGTTGTGCCTAAAATATTATGTAGGAAAAACTAATCGAACTTTACGTGAGCGCATAAGAGAGCATTTATATGCTATTAATAGAGAAGACCCCACGAATGCTCTAGCTAAACATGTGATAGATGAAGGGTCCACTCATCACTTTAAGTTTAAGGTCTTGGAATTAATTAAAGTAGATAGTAGACTAGGGAATGTAAAGAATCACACAGAAGAAGTAGAGACCAGGTGGATTCTTAGACTTCAGGCACACATATATGGCCTGAATGATAGAATTACACTCAGACCTTTCCTAGTAGCTAAGGCTTTTAAACATTAGAATATTAATTGTTATTAATTGTTGTTATCATATTTTATATATATTTACCAAGGAGTTTTTAATGTGTTTTTAATGTGTTTTATATAATATTTCATGTGAGTTATTGGAATGTCTGGCTTTATATATATATAAAAAATGCATATTGATAAATTTATTTAAGCACTAGCACTTTAAGCTCCCATCATACTAATTGATTAATTGCTCAAACAATTGAGCTTTGAAATTGTATATAAGTGTCTTAACTCATTTATCAAGTATTGAAGTCTGAAGAAGCGTCACTTGGACGTGAAAGCGCTCACTTTTTATGCAGGTCTGCCACAATAAAGGTTTTTCGATAAGGATATCTGGAGTTTGTGCCTTTGTTGTAACCTTGGAACTTTCTTGCTATTGCACAAGTGCTGCATTATTCGTATTATTACTTTGCTGTTTTTGCAGAATTCTACACCCCTTCATCACACTCTCCTCACTTCTGTAGCAGCCCTTCATCCATGCTCAGAGAAAGACAGGAGGAATTTCCTTGGTACCTTGGCCAAAATTCTCCTAATCAGTATGAATATCTCACAGGTCTTATACGAAAATAGGCCATGCCCATTGGGACTAGCACAGTCAAGAAAAAGTACATAAAGAAGTGTACAAATAAACTGAAGAACTTTAGAAAGAATACAGAATAGCCATAAGATCATGCAATCATACAGTTCAATCCAGAATACTCTATTAAGCTTAATGACACCAAAAACCCTCACATAGAACGCTAATGTTTTCAGCATTTGCACAGATCTGTCAACTCTAGTGAGTGGCTAGGCACATGAAGGCTATGTCTCTATACATATAAATGGTGGAGTGAAACTAGAAAGATTAGCTTATTTCCCTGCCCCATTTCTACAAGTGGAATTTCAGGATCTTTGTCCAAATTCTAAATTTTTTAATTCACAATATGCACTACATTAACTGCAACTGTCCCTAAAATATCAAGTCATTCAGAATGGACATTATGTAAACTGCAACTGCCCCTAAAAATGAATTTAAGTATCTAGAATTAATTTGTATCTTTAGATTTTCTTTATAAGCATTGTTAGGAGCACTTTTCAGATGCCAAGTACCTCCCTACCCATTTTTTCTTTTGCTTGAGTATTTTTTCATACTTTTGGCAGAGATATATAAGTTGGCTTAAAATAAATAGGTTTTATACATCCAAGATCACAGCATCTCTGAGAAACAGTGAGCCTTTATTTTTTTAATTATATCTTTCTATGACTGGAAGCTGCAACATCAGAGTAAGAATATATAAATAAGAAGGCTGTGGAAGTGATGAAGCCCCTTCCCCAGCATAGGGATTGCAAAAAGCTGCTGTTGTATTGTTTTGTTTGTATTATTAGATGAAACTCACTACCTTGAAGTACATCTGTTTAGATGATTTATGTATTCAAGTTAGTGTTTTCTACAAATGCAGCTAAGAAATTGTGTTTACAGCTTTCAGGTTTTGATCAGACACATAGATGTACTGGAGTAGCATTTATTCATTAAATCTCTGATATCTGAAGACATACTGAAATAAATGGACAGGGTTTATACCATTTTCTTCTTTGCTTCTTTCTTGTATTTAATACACTTAATCTCACATAATTGTATATAATACAATGCAACTTAATTAATATTCAAATATGTGCGTGCAGACAAGGCAAGCCAATCTGACAGCCCACTGTAACTCTAGCATTATCAATGTAAATGAGTCTGATGGCCAGAATGTACAGTGATGTTTACTGTGTAGTAACAGCTACCAACGTGACAGCAGTCAAAGCTATTTTTCTGTGCTACATATTTTTTTTAACTGCTGCTGCTTTCCAAAAATACACAACGTATTTTTGGCAGAAACAGCACTTAAAGAGAAGAATTTGTAATGTAGTTGGTTTTCTACATTACAAACTCTTCCTGTTGCCATATAGACATATGCAACTTATCTTCATACAGCAATGGCCCTTAAAGAGAACATGTAAACCACAGGAAAACAGCATCTGTGACAACTGCAGTTTTCCCTGCATTATGGGTCTTTCGTTTATCTGTTTTTGCTCATGAAGTTGGAACAGCCAAGAGTATTTAAACAGAAGAACCATATGGGGTGGGGGAGCATTAAGCACTATAAACTGTGCAAGTATCATCATGTACAAGTTGTTCAAATGTGCAATATAAGCTTTAGCATGTACTGAGAAGTTCTATATTGGTGTATTTTCTTTAGCCTTTTTCTGTGTGTCATGCACAGCAGAAGCTGTAGAACCAAAAACTCAGAGGCTCTTTAAAATATCGGAAAGGCAAACAAAAAGACTTGAAGTAGATAAGTGAATAGGTTAATAAAGTAAAAGGAAAAAAGTAAAAAAGTGAAAACGATCCTGATGGCAACCCAAACAACACTCAGGCCACACCATAGTAAATAAAATAGAGTATTATAAACTAAGTATAAACCTGCTGCTGCTGTGATCCATTTTATTGAAGGGATATGCACAATATAAAGTAATATAAAAATAGTCCTGTCTACAGACTCGAACCAGTGATACAAGTTTATTCAGCCTATAAAGAACTCCGCTATGCTAAAACCATCCAGCAGGAACATGCTGCTGCTGTGTACTTCAGTATTCATGCTGCTCATTCCTTATGGTGTAGCTTTCTTTACATATGTTTTCTCTCAGTGTTCTGCCATGTGTGTGTGTGTGTGTGTGTGTGTGTGTGTGTGTGTGCGTATACACCTCAATTAAAATGTCCCACACTTCCACTGTGATGTACTGCTGATCTAAGTAAATTGCACAGGTTATAAAGCCTGTCCCCTCAACACAGAAACCAAAGAGTAACACTAAGGTCCATTTAAAGAATGATGACATTTAGAAAACATAAGACATTATTTTCTTGGGTAATGCCATTGTATAATAGCAATAATCTACTCCTATGTCTAAGTAATGCTTGATTTACCAGTGGTTGACATTGTTCGGTCACTCAGGCTTCACCTCATACATCAACCATACTGTGAATGGCTAAATCCAAATTATACAACGACCCCCCCCCCATTAATATTCAAAAACATGCACGTTGATTGGTCATTGTGCACGTTGTAAATCAGTTATAGTAATGGAAAATAGGTCCGGTCGCCCGGACTTTTTCCATTATTATAATTCTTTCTTTAAGCAACGGAGAACGCAAGATCTCCGTTGCTTCATACTGTCTCGCTAGGTTAAACGAGTTTAACATAGCGAGACAGTTTGTAAAAAGCAACGGAGATCTTGCTTTCTCCGTTGCTTTTTTCAAAACTGTTTCGCTGTGTTAAATGGGTTTAACATAGCGAAACAGCTTTAAAAAAGCAACGGAGAATCTCTGTTGCTTTTTTAAAGCTGTCTCGCTATGTTAAACCCATTTAACATAGCGAAACAGTTTGTAAAAAGCAACGGAGATCTTGCTTTCTCCGTTGCTTTTGCCCACAGCTCTGATGTACTGCGTAGGCATATGCATGCAGTACATCAGAACTGCCTACAGAATACCAGACAGCGGAAGGGCAGCAAGGAGGCATTATACAATGCCATTATTTAAGAAAAGTAATTATTTTTTCTTAAATAATGTCATTTGTATAATAACAATAACCCACTTCTGGGTGTGGGTAATATGGATTTACCACGGTTGGCTTTGTTTGGCCACCGGGCTTTCTCCTCGTGACCAAACCACACCAACTGTGGGTAAATCCAGCATTACCCACACCCAGGCGTGGGTTATTACTATAATATTAAATACCTGCGGGCGGGGGGTCTACTATCAGAAAGCAAAGTATTTTGTACTGTAGGTTTAGGCAACAAGATTCATGAGTGGGTGTACCAAGTAGACCAAGTCTGTATGTAAGCACTCTGTAGGAGAAAGGTTAAATGAGAACTCTAGCAATCGTAAATAAAACCGCCTACCTGACATCTCAGGAATTTTCTTAGAATGGAATATGGAGACAAGTATCTTCCATATCTACAAAATAGTCATGCAAGCATGATGACTTATGAGAGGCAGGAGTTTTTCAAAGTTAAGAGAGAAGAAAACTGTGTGCTGAGATTTGCTAGATCAATCACAAGTCACCAAATGAAAAAACTCTCAGAAGATGGCAAGAAGTAAAATTGAGATTAATTAATAAAAAGGCAGAATGTGTTATATGAATGCTTTCGTTCTTTTAAGAACTTCTTCAGAATCCATTCTGAAGAAGTTCTTGTCTGATTAAAACAACAAAAGCACCCATATAACATGTTCTGCTTCTTTTTTTGTATTAATTAATCTGTTTCACTTCTTGCCATTATCTGTGAGTTTTTTCATTTGTTGGTTTCATTTTTGTGCACTCAGAGGCACTGTAAGTTTTCTATCAATCACAAGTCTTCAGCTGTTGCCCTGCTTTGGTACAAAAACAACCTTCAATAGCACTCTGTTCCTTTCAGTGATTTGGACATGCTGTATTACATTTTTATTTTCTGGAATAACTGAAATGATTACTGTAGAACTCTTTGTTAAAGCTGAAGTGGTATTTGTGTAACTTATCCTAATATTGTCATTTGTGACAATTCTATGACATATCCTTTAGAAATGATTTCCAGAATCAAGTTATGTTAAATAATTTGCTGCCAGATATTAAGAAAATGTTAAAACTCTGTTGAATGGTGTGAAGGAGTTGAGGAATGGGCAGGGAAGGTGGCCTTCCATGGTCCTTTTAGTATTTGTTGGTACTTCTACAGATAAGTTCTATATTGATGTATTTTGTTTATCCTTTATTGCTGCAGTGTGTTATGCAGATTCTTTAAAACTTATCATTAAGAGATAGGATAGCAATGGAAACTGCTACACAAGCCCGGCCTGAAGAGACACATTATCTTCAAGTGACAAAGTCTTGTAGCAATATGAACAGAAAATACTTTTCTTCACAGTCAGGAAAACAGTAGGATTTTGATATAGAACTGCACTGGACAGTCTGGGTCTAAATGGCCATCATAACCATTTGCAATGGATAATGTATGTAACAATAAGAACTTAAGATGGCTCCTGGCTATGTTCTGTTTGCAAAGGGTTCATGTTAACTGATTCAGACTGGAGGAGCTTTACAGTATGAAAAATAACTGCCCTCACATAAGAGGATATTTGGCCTTTATGAAAAGCTGGCAATATAACAGCTGCTGCCAATCAACAGAAGCCCAATTGTTGAGAATAATGCTACAAAATTCCTTTCTGAATTGGCCTGCATAATTATTTGGCTAACTAATTTATGAGCAGATAAAAGACCACGTGAAGAATGACAGTACAGTGTGTTAAGAAGCACTCTATCTAAAAAGGCTACAATCAAAAGTCTGAATGAGCAAAGGGAATACAATGTCTGCCCCTGGTTAATTATCTGTATTTACGCCATACAATGTATATCCATCTTGCAAAAAAACAAAAATAAAAAAATCTCCATCCTCTCTTTTATTAAACACTCTACTTCCATTCACTGGGCATTACTTTATTAAACTAAATTTGTGTGTACTTCTTTATATTTCTGTGGGGAGGGCTCAGACCAGTCTGAAATGATTACCCAAAAAGAGCAGTAAGACACGCTACCAACCTGCTACAATAGGATAAATGACAACCAGTCTAAAATATACAATTAATGGTATTACAAATCTTAATAATACATGAAATGACTGCATGACAGGCTAAACCAAAGTAATAGGGTAATTACATTTCTGCCTTTAATTGTCAATATTTGCTTTTTATTAAAAAGGAAATATAATGCTGATATGTTTACAAAACAACACTGTTAAACGACAGAAATATGCTTAAAACTTTGAATATTACATTAGAATGTAGATTAGCAAACTAAAATACTAATAATTTTCCATCTACAAGACTCAGCCTTTCTTCAGAGAATATTTTATTCTTGATAACCACACAGTCTACTGTCAGAAACAAAAAGAAAGAAGCAAATGTATATCAAATTGCAGCAGGAAAATGAATGCAAAATATCTGAGGTCAACAAATAAGAATAATGTGCTGATGTTCACAAGGAACATATTTATCTATCAAAATATAAGCTTAACATTGTTATGTAGCAAAAAATGGAGTGCCAAGCTGTAATGAGGTGTGATGGGAAGTGAAAAATAATGATAAGCAAGGAGGGGGTGAAGCCTTTTCCTGCGACAACCAATCATTCATGCAGTATATGGACCACTCAGCTCCCACCCAGGGTGGATTCCCATATATGAGATGAACAACCTTGATTGAATAGCAGCATATGGTGTGGGCCTCTTGGCTTTAAGTGACTGTGATCTCCAGTATGCCTATAATGGTTCACTGCTGAATGTGAAGTAGGTAAGATGAAGATCAGAACTGTGCATCTTGGTTCGTGTAAGGAGAAAAACAAATTGCTGTCTGCAGGTGAAGGACATCATCCAGATCAAGGGAAGGAGTACTAAGTATCATGCAGCGTTGTTTATGAGTGAGGTTAAAAGGTCAGCTCTCCTACACTAGAGAAGAGCTGGGAATTTTGCACTTTCTGGTAACTGTGAAGTGAAGTCTATGCAACATTGCAGCAGGCATCCAGTAAGCAGGGGCACCAATGGTCAACATCCACATGGAAGTGTGGATGAAAACATGCCTGTGGGTCTACAGTGATATTATTGACAGTCATATGTTTTAGGCTATCAATACGAGGTATAAGTCCCACATTATAATGATGCTTCAGACATACTACCTAGCCTACATGGAATTATTAGGTGTTTTTTCATGCCATTTTATAAATGGCTGTGTCTAACTGTGTATACGTGCATGCATACTTGTGTGTCAGGAACAAAAATGAACTGCTAAACCCAGATGAAATGTTTAGCAGTGAGAAGGCAACATCAAAAGCAAATGGTGATACTAAGTCCACTTCTGCAAAACAGATTGCTGTAGCAAGAACTGTAAGTAGGTCAGTTGGCCTCACTTGTCACCCCACCTCAACCCCTTCCCCAAATATATAGTCCTCAAGAGTTAAGGACCACAAAAATGCAGACCTCAATATAGAAAAGAGCTATAAGCAAAACACACACACTCTTACAATAAGCAGTCTTTGAATTCACTTAAGCAGCTGCAATCTCATTTGTGAGACACAAATGTGGATAAAAATTCAGGAAGCATCCAACTTATTTAACCCATAGGGAAGTACAATGCTTTCACTGTTATTTAAGCAGATAGCACCTTTTGTGGTGTACTGTTTTGCTGAACATTTCAACTGTCTGATATGAAGCCATTTTTTTAAAAGTTCATGCCCTCAAGAATGCCCTTCAATATAAGAATACACAGATATACATACATACAGAGACACACACACACACATTATATATATATATATATATATATATATATATATATATATATATATATATATATATATATATATATATATATGTATATATATATGTATATATATATATATATATATATATATATATATATGGTGAGAGAGAAAAAGCATGAAGGTGTTAGACGCAGAATGAAATCTCAACAATGGGGGTATACAGTTTTGGTAAGCCTCAGTGTTATCAAAGCCAAGCCACACTGAGCAAGTTAACTCTGGAAATATTTCTTTACACTGGAACCTATACACTTCTTTGTAACCAAAACCTAAACAGTAGTAATTAATGGCTTGAAGAAAATTTCCAGATGCATCTGAGACTCGAGTTCCAATTAGTACAGGAAATGAACAGTGTCATAGCCTGGAGGATATTAAAAGGCCAAGTTGTTCATACTATGTACATAACCAAGACTAGATAATAAACTTTGCCAAAATGCTGAAAATTCAGTGGTGTCATTTATACTGCAGCAAAATGATTTAATGTTCTCAGTTATACAAGCATTACAGAAGCTATATGAAACAGAAGGCTTCATTTCTCACTGCAGGACTTAAAAACTGTCTGATAATATGAATTTATCACAACTTCCTGCACAGCCCATTCGCTTAATTAATGATGACATCAACTGGGTTTAAACAAGGGAACACTGAACGCTAAGTGCACTTGGACAATGCATTCACTGGGGTGTGCTGGGGATTTATGTTGGGAATACTGATACTATCAAATCACTAATTTTATTACAATGCATGCATCACCATGCTTATGCACCAAAATCATGAAAAATATGTTAAGAATGCCACTAATGCAAGACACAATCTTAAGAAAGCTTAGGGTGCTTAACAAAAGCTGACTTGCAAGGAACAGCAGCAGAAGATAAAACAACTATTACAATCTGTTAGATTCTTTGGTCTGCCACACTTATACACAAAATATATGACAGAATGAAGTATCTAACAGCTTTTAAAGCTATTAGTTCCATAGAGGGGCACTTTATTTCTGCCTGCTGTCTGTCTGACAGCACTAAGTACTCTACTGCTGTCCTAGACTTTTGTTTTCTGTAACTGATACACAGAACAGATAAAGCTACATGTACTATACAAGCAATACTGCCTGACAGGGTGTGTGAGATATTGAGGAGATAATGCCTGCCCAGGGGTGTTGTGAGGCCTGATGTCCTAGGCAGAGGAACTCTAAACCCCTGCAAGGGCATTATTTCCCCAATACTACACAATCCAATGGTCATTATTGCTCTTAGAGAATGGGCTATCTGTTTTTTTATTATTATTACTATATACTTTTTTATATTTTTGATGTAAAACATTTTCTCAATTTAATGTTTAAACTTACTGTAGCATATAGAATAGTTTTGGAGAAAGTATTTTACATCCAAAATATACAGTTCATAGGTAAATACTAGGCTACCAGTCTGCAGACCATTACAAGTCTAGTCCATAACCAGATGTCAGACTCAAACCCTGCATTCACACACACACACACACACACACACACACACACACACACACACACACACACACACACACACATGCACACACTCACGCATAGACAAACTCACACACACATATATACATTGAAACACACATATGCATACATTCCAAGCAATTAAAGACACTTTGTTAACTGAATACACCTCAGATGTCTCAATGTGATCAGCTGAATGAAAACAGAAATCACAGAATGCAAAGCTTTGCAACCCACCATATCTGTTAACAGTCCCTGATTTTGCTACACTGTTCTTTTCTCTCCCTTGTAAAATATTTGACTTGCTAAGGATTAAAGTCAAGTCAACAATGTTAGACTTTAGAGTTTTGTAGTTTTTACTTTTTTACATAATATGTGTAGTGGACTGCCTATAACTGTCAAAAGATGTTAGTTTGTGCTGTCTCTGCCTGTCTCTCACGGTTTTCTGTCGTTCTCTCTCTCACACACACACACACACACACACACACACACACACACACACACACACACACACAAAAGTGCACAGACACAAGCACATGCACAGAAAGACACATATATACACATTATTTATTTTCTTGATTTACTTTGTTTAATATGCTGCTGTACATTAAATCACAGTAAAGATGCAGAGGTTGCTCCATTCTCTAAAAAGAATTATGATCGGGTACCCGATCCTGATAAGCTTTATGAGTTTTCTACATGGATAACAATATTTACCTCTCGAGCTCTTAAGGTGAATTTCTTTATAGGTTCATAGGTAAGTACCAGGCTAGCTGCCACTGTGGGCCATTTTAAGCCTAGCTAATTTCACTTTTTGTGCTCTCATTAACCTATCCCATTTGGTTAAAGATTGGTCTTACCGATTCCATGATCAATAATTATATATTACCCCTACTGAGAATAACTGTGATCATGTCATTGATAATTTGAGGGGACCTATACATGGGATAAAGCATTTAGTATAGGGGCATTCCTGGGGTACAATTTCTGTTTCACATCCATATAGATAAGTTGTGCTTGAATATGGACAGGGTGAGGTTTGTTTTATATTGAAGCAGTGGTACCTTCTGCGAGATATACCTGTCCATCCAAACCATTCTGTTGATATTGGAGAAGCAGTTTACATCCCTAGGCCATGTATTTCTGATGCTATCTGACCTTCTGATATGCAGTAACTCCATCAGCATTGGTTGGAGGATGTTTTGTAGGCAATATGTAACCTATTAGCAGTCTGTAAGATACAGTCTATAGTGGCAGGACTTTGAGTTGGTTGTTTAGGCCTTGTATTCTTTTAGTAAAGCACCTCTGTGGATGTTCCAGTTGTTGCATGTGTCTGGACAGATACATGCCAAAGGGGGTCATTATATTCAATGACTGGCCTTATGAGGACTGAGTAAAGGAGGACAATGACATCCCTTGATCTAGACACAATCCTTTTGTTTATAAGCTATTCAACATAGATGGACTTTGTTACAACAACACATGTTAGTCAAACGTTAGGTCACTGTCCCATAAATTCTCAAATCCCAATCAACTGAATCAGCTCTCAGGGAAGTATTGTTAATGTGGTAGTTATCTGGGGTAGATGACTTTTAAAAGGATACAATAATGCATTTTTTGGCATATATTTTCAGTCGATGATTTTGGCACCAGTTATTTATATAGGACAAACATTCCTTCAGGATGACTAAGTCATTTGGGGATACAATGACAAGTCCTAGCTTGCAGTCATCTGTAAAACTAAAAAGACAGAGACATTTGCTACTGGCTTTTACTTGAGAAAAGCAGATGCCTGCCAAACAAGAGAGATCCAAGCACAGATCCCTGGGGTACTCCACTGGTGACTCGTTTCTTTGGGGAGGTAACCGCTCCTATTTTGATTTCCTGCATCCTATCTGTAAGTCAGTTGGCAATCCAGCAGGTGACACAGGGGTTTATTCCCAGTTTATTTCGCTTTTCTACTATGCCTTAGTTGTGAAATTTGTCAAAAGCTTTGGCCAGGTTGAGGTATGTGGTGTGTACCATTTTGCCTTCATTCATTGCTTTGGTGATTTTTTCAACAAAATCTACCAGGTTGAGTAAACTTGATCTGCCCTTGAAGAATCCAAACAGAGATAGGTCCATTGTTTGGAGGTTCCCAATGCCCTGACTGATTAGTTCCTTGATAAGTCTTTCCACAGCTTTGCATATGATGCTTGCCATACTTGTGGGTCTGTAACTGCCTGGGTCTGTAGAAGGTCCTCCATTATGCAAGGCAAAGACTGTAGCTGTTCTACATTCACTTGGTATAAAACCTGTATGGAGACTGAGACTGAATAGTGTTGTTAGGGGTGTGGCTAAATCATGTTTCATGCTATTTAAGATGCATCCAGGGATATTGTCAGGATCGACTTATGCAGTATCTTTAGGTTTTGATAGGAATTTTAGGACATGGTCTTGTGTGATAGCTGGAAGCAAGCCAGGTTTAGGTATATCTGAGGGACAGAAAAAGGAGAAAGTTACTGCTGAATTTATGGGCTAGTAGGTTTGCTAATTTGTGCAACATTTTAGCTGCAAAAATAGCCAAGGCCTTTGTTTTGCTTCCCACACTTGCCACAGAGGGTTGCAATAGAGGGTTCTTAATATGTCTATTGCAATTCAGGCATCCCAAAAACATAACTCATTCTTGGATTATCAATTTTAAAATAATTGACCAAATAATTGACCAATCTGATGTCAATCAGACCTTCCAAATACCATTCTTCTATAATTAAACTGCAAGTTTTAACTATTTATGCCAATCAGTTTTAACTTAGTAATCGTCATCTTGTAACATATCAATCATTTTTTACTACACTTTTCTGTATTCAAAATTACTATCCAATTACCCTTTTCAGCTTTAATAACTATCAACTCTTTGTTGTCCTGCAAATTAATTAAAGCCTTGTGCACAATGAATGTTAAATAAAACCTGTGTTTGGGTTTGTTACATAATAAAACCCTAAAATCCTTCTTTATGACCTTTAAGAAGGCCTCTATTTCAGGTCTTAGCTGAGGGCTATAGACACTTGGTTGACTGAATTCAGTCTTTGTACTCATAGATTCATAAAACAAACATTTCAAATCAAGCTTTCTCACAAACTCTCAAAATTAAATGAAGGTACTTTTTCTGATGTCAACTTTAAGATTAAAAATTTGAGTGATTATGTTTTAGATTTAGCTGACATCATTATTTTAAGTAAAGGGTGGATGTTTGTACCTGCCAAACAAGCGAGTTTGGAAGAAAGTATTAACAGTTTACTAGAGTTTGTAGATAAGGAACACAGCTCACTGCCAAAGACGTTCTCACCAAAACCAGAAAACAAAGTAGATATAAAAGTGAGAACAGTCACCACGATAAAACTTCTTCAACGCAAGTAAAGTCCAATAGGCAATCACCATGTAGAATAAAAGCTCTTTATTACAAAGTAGGGAATAAGCGCTTTCACGTAGTGCAAGCTACGCTTCATCAGATACAATTACACAAGTTAGTTCACATTTAAATATAAGTCCTTTTGGCGGGCTCATTAATTCAATTGCTTATTCACACATTAATTAATTGTAAAACTCAATCAACAATGTATTATACTCCATGTGCTTCCCTTCACTACAGCACAAAAATCAAGTACTGACTTTTCTTTCTATTGATGAACAAGTGCTCAATAAAAAATGCTGATAATAGCCACAACATAGTCTTTAAAGCTAAATGAACCAAACTACTCGGTGTATACCCTAGCTCAATACTCACATGTAAACATTCCCTTGGGACGTATTTAAACCAGGCATCATAACAACAGATCCCCATTCCTACGTTAGTACCCGGTTGTTGAAACTTAAAACATATCCAGTCTATCTTATATAGACAACATATCCTGCAGGATTTCCTTGCGATCGAACTTTTAATCAAACCGATTATCTGTTAAAATGTTAAAACATAATAGATCGTCACTATTAGGTGCCGTTGATTTAAAGCCTAGTACCAGACTCCTGGTTACGTACCTAGCCACATGCTGTCCCTAGCATTAGTATAGATCAGCTGATGGCCGTGATATAAGAAGTACACTTCAGGGTCCTAATGCCACTGTATTGAGATATGATTACGAGGTTAATCGCTAGGTTAACCTCATATTGTACTTCCTTAGTACAAATGACCAGAAGAGGTCAAGCGAAAAGACACACTCAAAGATTCTGATGATAGCAACTATCTAAATGTAGAAAAAACACATTTAAAAATATAAACAAATGGACTGATAGTTCTTGCAAGTGTAAACATCTGGTTACACAATCGTGTATATGCACATCCCTGTGCAATCCACAATATATATAAAAATCAGGAATCTTAAATTCCATTTGTCAAACATAGGGAATTCTTTATAAAGATCCTAGAATCAAAATTAAATTACAGTCTACTCCCTTATAATGTTAGCTTCAAGGCAATACAAGTCAACTAAAATTTTTTACATTAACAAACGTAAACATAAATATATTAAGGACTGGTATTCAACCCCTAAATGAGTAAAGTCATAAAACAGTGAAAAATCAAAAACTGTCAGTTAATCTGACATCAGTTTTGCTGACATCATTATTTTAAGTAAAGGGTGGATGCTTGTACCTGCCAAACAAGCGAGTTTGGAAGAAAGTATTAACAGTTTACTAGAGTTTCTTACATAGGTTTTATAATTTAACATTTGATGAGCACAAGGCTTTAATTAATCTTCAAAACAACAAAGAGCTGATAGCTATTAATGCCGACAAGGGTAATTTGATCGTAGTTTTGAATACAGAAAATTGTAGGAAGAAAATGATAAATATGTTTCAAGATGACAATTATTATGTTAAAACCGATCGGAATAAAACAGTTAAGGCTTACAGATTGATTCCTTTATAGAATGATGTTTGGAAGGTCTAACTGACATCAAATTGGTTCAGGTTGCCTAAAGTGCATAAAGATATTAACAACCATCCATTGGAACCCATTGTGGCAAGCATAGGAAGCAAAATGGAGGCCTTAGCTATTTTTGCAATAAAATGTTGCAAGAAGTAGTTGCAAAGTTTGCTTTTTATATCAAGGATTCTGTTGACTTTATTAGACAATTAAATAACTAAAAAATTCCTTGTGATTGTACTTGGCTTGGGTAGCTATTTATCTTGTCATCCATGTCTCAGACACATACTTAAGCTTGCTACAATCACAGACCAGATCAGAATCGTCTGCATTTTTGAGCAATGGTAATCAATGAAACAGATAATTATAGAAATAAATTAGATACTGTATATCACATTTATTCCTAGTTAACACTGAAAGTAAAAGTTAAAGGACAAACATTTTTGATGATGGGTACAGCATGCAAGGAAAAAATTAATACATTTATGTCGGTCTAAACCTTGAACATGATCTCAATATGTAGTACATTTCAGAATTAAAAAAATATATATATAAAAGCTTTTTAAAATACATCTAAATTCAAATGCTATTAATAAAGATGTTTGGTATGGTAGTGGCAAAAAGCAGTGGACATATGCTTGCAACAAATGCAAGCAATGCAGATTTCTTTCAAACATACCCTCCTCCTTTAGTCCTAACAGGAATAAGTTATGGGGATACAAGTTACTTTGTCACTCACAAATGCTGACATGTTCCTGCCTGTAGAGTATACATATTTACACACACACACACACATATATATATATATATATATATATATATATATATATATATATATATATATATATATGTGGATTCACTTTAGAAGCTCGAAATACTGAAATGTCAAAATTCAGTATTTTGAGCCGATAAAGAGGAATCCTGAAAAGAGCAAAAGCTCAGAAGCGCGAAATTCAAAACCTTGAATACCGGAGGTTTTGAATTTCGCACTTCTGATGTTCCGCTGTGGTTACGGATTCAGGTAAGTGCATGTGTGTGTTAAGGGTTTTGTGTAGGGGCTGCGGTGTGTGTTAGTGTGTTTTGTTGCTGTGATGTGTGTGTGCAAGCAGAATGTAGCTTGTGTGGTGGTACAGTGTGTTTGTTTGTGTGTAGTGCGACCTCGGAGTTAGAATATATAAGTAGGGGGAGTGTGAGGGGGGCCGCATGGGGACTTGCCCCCCTGCTTTTATGTAGTAGAGAGCTTGTGTGTGTGTGTGTGTGTGTGTGTGTGTGTGTGTGTGCGCATTAGAAGCATGAAATTCAAAACCTCCGGTGTGTGAGATTTTGAATTTTGCGGTTCTGTGTTTTCGTGGTTTTAAAAATTCGACTTTCTAGCTTCTAAATACTGAATTTCGACATTTCAGTATTTCGAGGATATAAAGTGAATCCATATATATAGGATGAACTATTAGAAAGCTGAATCTGCAAACTGAAGAGCATACATACTCTGTTTAAAACCTTCCAAATAGTATCCTTTTTTCAGCATCCAGTGGCAATCATGAAGTTTAAATTTCTGTTCTGCTTCACTGACTCTTCACAGCCTGAAATCGGTATGTGTATGTGTGTGTGTGTGTGTGTGTGTGTGTGTGTGTGTGTGTGTGTGTATAAGGAGTTATTTAGAGTCTCTTATATTAGACATAGTACAGCTGGCAGCTTTAAATATGTGCCTTTCCTAGTCTAAAACACCATTTGGATTTTAAAAGTGTATTAAAAAGGAGACTGCTGAAACACTAGCAGTTGTTACAGTTTATCCTGTTATTCAGATCACACTGCACCACTTTTACTTACCTATATCTTAGCTTTTGCTTGTGCATGTTTTACTATGACAACCACGTTTTAAATGTGAATTTATATTGCTTTATAACTGGTTGCTTCTACGGTGGCTATAGTATTTCATCTGATCAGCACTGCTGCACTTTAGTCTCACACAGACAGAAGATGACAGGCCTTACTCATTGTACTTATAGGCTTTTGCTGGTGTTTTCATAGGCAGTACAGTCTTTTATTAGGTAACCATTTCAAATGTCAGGACCCAGATCAGCAAGTCACAAAATATGGAGACTGAATAGCTAAAAAACAGGACTTTCATATACCAAGTCCCAGATAACCATTTCTCAGAATATTCCCTTTTCTCAGAATTATGGCAATCTTGGAGTTGGTGTATGTATATATATATATATATATATATATATATATATATATATATATATATATATATATATATATATGTGTGTGTCTGGGGGATATGAGGGGTTTCCCCCACAATGGGGGACGCAGCGAGGCTTAAACAAGTTTAAAGGAGAACAGCGATGTTTGATACTCAATCTTCTTTTGCATATTTGGTATTTTTTGTGTGTTGGCACTTGACATTATGAGTGCCAACATTTCAACAGGGGACCCTTTTATTTTCCTACCTTCTAGTGGCAACTCTTTCTTTTTTTATAATCTGACATTTTTAAGATTCTTTTGTTACCACATTCTGTCACTAATACAGCACATCTATAACAGTGCCATCTTAAGAAGCCATACCATTGCTTAATGCTGAAAGACTCAGGGAGGGATTTATGAAAATGATAACAGTTTGGGTCAAATCAACACAAGTAACATGCACTGATGTTGAAGTCATACTGTGACTTGAAAGCATTATTCCAGTAGCAGTATGGCACTGTAGTAATTTGTAGCTTATTTAGTGCTTAAAACGAGTTCTGAACAAGTGCTGAGCTCAAAGAAACAGATTTGATTGCTAAAACTAAAAGTGGCTAGTTCTAAGGGAAAATTTGAACAGCAGACTTTATGGCACCAGGAATACTTTAAACCTAGCTAAGTGGCGATTCATAAAGTGTTTTTTTTTTTTAGACAAGCTACCTAGTGCTTACCACTCCCACTGATAGGCTAGAAGGCTTCCCTCCAACACAGAAAGGCTTGGGGTCTCAGAAACTTATAAACAGTCCTGGATACAGCAAATCTGTATCCGGACTAGACTACTTACAGGAAAGGCAAGAAACAAGCTTAGAAAATTTTTTTTTTGGTAGAGTAGAAAGGGAGAGCAGAAGATAATTCAAGGTTAAGAAACTAAGTGGGTTGGCCTTCTCAAATGTTCTCCCTGTACTAGGTAGAATGAGGTAATGACACTAGACTGGGAGGAGTGTCCCAGATCAAATTTACAGTAGGGGTGGGCAACTACAAAGCCACCAAGTATAAGAACAGGATACCAATAGGGAGGGAGAATGGGAAACAAAAATCAGAACGAACAAACAAACCCAAACAGATGCTTAAATATTGTAGAAAATTTCTACTTAATACCTCACACACAGTGCAACTAGCTAGAAAAGTATGCAGCAGAACTTGTTGTAAGCACTAAATAAGCTACAAATTACTACAGCACTCAACTTTCCTCACTTGTCTACAGGAAAACAGTTTTTAGTACTTAATAAATAAGCACCTATCCAGGCATGTCTAAGGGTCAGCTACCGGTGTTTTCTCCGGTCTACCTGATGAATCTTGGCATCTTGGGACAATGCAGCATTTGCCTCATGTACACAGACAACCCTCTCCTCCTACCACCCAACACCACAACCTGTGAGAGATGCAATTACATAGCTAAACTGGAAGCAAAGCTCTCTTCACCCAAGGCTGGACTAGACAGTCAAGAGGAGAAGGAAAACACTTGCACCACACCACACTCATCACATAGTCCCTCAAAACCTACACCACTAAAACACACACATAGAAACACAAAACGCACACCTACATTCACGGAGGCTCTCAATAAAAATCTGCCCAAGCAACAGGTACCTCCAAAGCAGAAACGCAAACAACCTCCACCCCCCCAACACAACCCAAAAGACACACAGCCCACAAACTCAGTGTGCCACTGAACCACAGCTGATAAGGCATAACAACGTACCCAACACTCTAGTCATAGGTGACTCTATAGTCAGGCACACTGACGTTCCACTCACTAGGCTAAACAAAAAGAAAGTTACTGTCAGCTGCCTGTCGGGTGCCAGCATCCGCCACATAATGCATGCACTCAGGTCACTCCACAACAAGTACACATATGACTGTGTCATTGTCCATGTTGGTGTGAATGACCTGAGACGTACCACCCTGGACTACATGAAAAGAGACATGGAGGAGGTTTCCGATCTTGTAGCCCAAGCAGGTATGATCCTAGCCCTGAGTTGCATCCTGCCATCACCCAGAATGATATTACAGTACAAGGACAAAATGACTGACTTCAACAATTGGCTAAGCTTCTGGTGTCATTGTAAGGGGATCCAGTATCTGTCTGCCTGGGATGACATGATCGACAGACCACGATGCTTTGCTAGAGATGGCCTGCACCTGTCGCCCTTGGGATTCCGGATACTGGCTAAGGCTCTTGCTACCCTTATAGTGCCTTTTTTAGGCAAGGTTCAAATGACAAATTCACCACCGTAACTGGTACAAGCAAGCAAAATCTGAGGGTAATGCTACTCAATGCAAGAAGTCTAAACTTCAAAATGCACTAACTCGAGGCACTCCTTAAAATGTAGAACATTGACATCTGTGCAGTGACAGAGACCTGGTTCAAGGCTTCAGAGAGCACCCCTGCATTACCAGGCTATAATTCATACCACACCTTTTGGCCACCTAACCTGGACCGAAACACTAAAGGTGGAGGTGTGTCCATATTAATTAAGGATATCCACACCTCCAGGCTAGTTGCTCAGCACATTGCATCCGAGATTATCTAAGTGCAACTAACTCTGGGCAAGACCACAATCCAAACTGTAGCTTGCTACAGATCCCCCACCATGCCCCAACATTCCCACTCCTCATTTCTTAATACACTGGAAAATATTAGGGTACAACCTAACACCCTAATAATGGGCGAGTTCAACTACCCCACCATTAACTGGGGAAACTACTCATGTACCAACTCTTTTACTCAACGTTTTGTTTTCTGGAATTCATAAATTCCAATGCCTTGGATCATCTTATCCACACCCCCACCAGGGGCAGCAATATCCTAGACCTGGTCATTACCAACATGGGCAACCGGTGTTCCACACCAGAGGTCAGTTCCTCGTTGGTCATATCAGACCATAAGCTAATCACCCTAGAAATCAACATCCCGCCCCCTGCCCCCATTAGGGAAACCACCATAAAAATTTCTCCAAAGCCAACTTCACGGTTCTTAAGACAGAAGTGGCAAACTTCACGACAACCATGCAGATGGACAATAGAGGTATGACTGCTGAATCCTACAGAAATGCACTTTATAAGCACTTACACAAGTGCATGGATCATGCAATCCCTAACAGAACCAAGATGCTAACCTCCAAAAAAAGGGAAGCTAATCTGGTGTTCCCTTGCCATAAATAAACTCTACAACAGAAGAAACTGTTGCAAAAAAAGAGTAAAATCCCATGACTGGAGGAACTCCCTGGTCAGCCTCAGTAAGAAGCTGAGATCCCTCATAAAATCCTCCAAAGCTAGTTACGAAAACAAAATCACTACTGATTCTAAAGACAGCCACAAAGCATTCTATAGCTATGTCAAGAATCTCAATGGCAACATTTAGATCTGCTCTGAGTTACAGCACAATAGGACTAAATATACAGAATCAACTGATATTGCCAACATCCTGGCAGATAGGTTCAGTGCTAAATTTTCCCCCCTCTCACCCCCTAAAGGCCCGTCTCTATATCGGAAGAATGAAAAGTTCCTGTAATCACGGCTGCACAGGTAAAAACCACACTGTCCAAAGCCAAGAACACAGCATCCATGGGACCTGACAACATCCCAGGCTGCGTTCTACATGAACTACAGAATGAACTGGCACCCCACCTAAGTACCAAGTTCAATCATAGCCTTACATCAGATTTTGTGCCCAGTGAATGGTGCACAGCGACGGTCATCCCACTACACAAAGGGGGAGTCACCACAGACCCCAGGAACTACCGCCCCATTAGCCTGATGAGCCTGGTCTGCAAGGCTATCGAACGTATCATCATGGAACTTATTAACAATGACATTTGTCATCTCCAAACTCTGGACCCCACCCAGTTCGGGTTTGTAAAAGGCAGATTATGTCTCGTAAACCTGAAAGCCTTCTTTGAAGCGGTCACCAAAGCCATAGATGAGGGTAAGGTGGTTCACACAGCCTATCTAGATCTCACCAAGGCTTGACACCATCCCCCACTCTGGAATTATGGATAAACTCACCAAACTAGGGATAAATTCCTATGTCACAAGATGGGCTGCCAACTAGCTCACTGACAGAACCCACACTATGAAAGTAGCAGACTTCAAATCCGACTTTAGACCAGTGACAAGTGGAGTACCACAGGGTTCAGTCCAGTGTCCTCTCCTGTTTGGTATCTACTTCTCTGAAGTACAGGCTAACACAGAAGGTCTTTGGCTAATGAAGTTCGCAGATGACTGCAAATTAGGAGTCATAATTGAAACTCTTAATGATGTGGACATCCTACAAAAGGGCCTTACTGAGACAGATGCCTGTTGTCAAAGCCATGGCCTCAAGCTAAATGCCAAAAAGTGCATTGTCATCCCTTTTGGTAAAAACTCTGCACCCATGAACTACCACATAGACGGTAGTCTAACACTGAAAGTGTGATAAGAGACCTTGGGACACAGGTGGACAGTAGTCTCTCCTTTGATAGTCACATTGCCACAGTACTCAGGAAATCCTTCTACATGGCACACCTCATCACAAAAGGTTTTTCATCCAGGAAAAAAGAAGCCATTGTTCCCCTCTTCTCGTCACTCATTAGACCCATTATAGAATACAGTGCCCCTTTTGGTATGTACCTCACAAGACATCTACAACACCTGGAAAGGCTGCAGAAATACCTCACAAAGATGATTACTGGCTTCAAACAGATGCCCTACGCAGACCGTCTCAAATACTTCATCGCATATCACCTACTCAGAGGCGATCTCTGCTTAAAATACAAAAATATGTCAAACCCAGAGCTGTTGGACATGCTCCACTTAAAGAAATCCCAATCCCTCCGAGCTACACACTCTAGGGACCTAAACCTTGTCACAACAATAAACAGAACATGCTGGAGGGATAGATTCTTGTCCCAGAGACTTCCCATACTCTGGAACAAACTACCTATCTATATCAATCAAAGCTCCTCATTAGCACTCTTCAAGAAAAATCTTGATGATTGGATGGGAGATAGGAAATGCACCCCGGGGATCACTTCTGTGGCTCTGCTCAACAGGGGCACAGGAAAATAATTTTCTTGGGTGGCGAAAGCCAGGGTACCTTTTTGGCTAGGCTTATATAGGCCCTAGGGCCAATAGCCTAGTACCTACCTACGAACCTATGTTAAGAGTTTAATGCCAATTATACACACCAAAGCAGAAAGCAAGCGAGTATCATATCTTCACTGGATTCATGAAAGACTGGAGTCTCATGGTGCTAGAACAGACTGTATACCAAATTCATGACAGACAGCTAAACAGAGCAGCACTTGCTGCTCGTGGGCCCGTCTCCCACGCAACAAAACTGTATGTACTTGTTGGTGCATCAAGCAAAGACAGGAGTTTCCATACATCCACTTCCAGAGCACCCAGAGCCCTCTGCCTGCAGTACATTACTCTAGCATGCGCTGCATGACACTGGCTTATTCTAGGCATAGAACTCCATGGCAACCTGTTATCTTGCAGCCTGCATACTAAAAAACTGCAAAAGCTGCAGGTCTCTAAATCACTCTCGTATGCCACATTCTGGTTTGGTATACTACAGTAAGTCAGTAGGGCTGCAGGGGATGAGGCATGGGGTACTCATAGACAATAAGCAGGTACATTAATATTAAGGAAAGTACAGGGTGCCCCTGGACAATAAGTATTATGACATTATGGCATACTGGAATGAGCAGTCCTGGGTAGAAAGCAACACGTGTATGTACAAATTAGGTGAAGGGGGGGGTATGGCACTGGTCAATAAGCATCACTGTAATATGGAAAGTGGAGGATGCCTCTCGATAATGAGAATATATTTTAATGGCTCGTTATTGAAAGGCCCAGTCCTGTGAGTCATTGTACTTTGACAATTCAACTGTCATTATAACATGGAGCAAAAAAAATGTTGAATTCTGAACCTTGCTGTTATACTTTTAAAGCACAGTTCCTCACACCACTGCTGCTTAAATATACTAACTCTGAGATCACTATATCTTGGAAAGGAGGAACAATCTGGGATAATTTGAGATAGTGCAATCTCAGAGTCAGTATGTATTCCACCTATACACACTTAAATTATGATGTGCCAAAGAAAACAATTACAGTCTTCAGACTTTGAACAGGCACCCATTTCAACATTATAGGAAGTTGTAATGTGTGGTCCTAGTCAATAACTGACATTTCTATGTAAAGAGAAGGGGGTAGAGTAGCATTATACAATGAACATCACTGCAACACTATGGAAAGTGGGATGGACCCCTGAACTATACGTGTATATATATATATATATATATATATATATATATATTTATATAGACATATTTATTCAAAGATATGAGGGGCCCTAGATATTGAGCATATATTCCTTGGGTTACATAGTGTATGAACCTTATGCCAAGAAAACCTAATTACATACTCTAGCAATGGGGCCAGTTGGAATGCAGAGCAGAATCTACTGGTATGCCACATATTCAGGACACAGGCAACATGTAGAGTGTAAGGTTACCCAAAGTGGGCCTGGGCTGTACTGCTGTACTGTGCTATGCCATTCCAGTGTTTATTATGAATCCCCCTGTGCTACACTTTCAGGATGGTGTACTCAGTGGCGTTATATCCAAATGTCCCTGACTCTTTCTGACAGTTATCTGATACCCACAAAATTTTCGTCATAGCTCTCAAACCTCAAAATTAACAAACTATATTTATTAAACAACAGCTTCATAAATCATAACAGAGAAATAAGAATACTTACTCAACATGTTGTTGATAGATTACAGGACTCTCAATACTCAGTACATGGTAGCTTGAAACAGTGTCATGCACTAAAATAGTGTACTCAACAGCTCTGCAACACAACATTATTTGACTGATTTTAGCACATTATCACTGTCAAGCTAATCACTTAAAATCTAGCAAAGCAATCCCAACTCTTGCCTAAGACTTGTATTGATAACGTCTAACAGATTCTGACACTCTCTATACCTTTTTCTTATACACGTTGATACTGCTTTCTTGTGAAAAGTAAGTGACACACTCATATATGTGTAATCACTACTGTGCAAATACTTGGGTTTGGTCCTAGAAGATCAAAAGTTTGGTATCCTTGTGATTTCTCCTTTCTCTCAAATACAGGGACACTGGATATGGTTGTGACACCCGTGCACTGGCCCAACAATCAAGGAGCCTCAATCTTCACCGCTAACAGCAGTGAGGGGCATCCACATTGGGAAGGATAACAAATACACACACAGTAAAGTACAATTTCCCTTAAGAGCACAGAGAGATCTAAGTCAGTCTGGGGCTGGTTTCTCCCTTTCTCTCCTGATCCCCAATAAGACTCCCCACTGGCACAGTTAGAAGGTTCAGATCTCAGCCTAGTGGTCAAGCTAAAACCTCCAGTACCCTCTCTGTCCAACCAGTGCTTCGTGTCCCTGCCTAAGTAGTTGGCACACACGCACTTTGAGATATGAGTTATATACAAACACACAGACGCTCCTGGGGAAAGCTGGCACTGGTTCTCCAGCTATGCCCCTTCTGCCCAGAATATACGGTAGTACCACTTGCCACCAATCACTAATATTAGCTACTAATAAGGCCCTTAACAAAGGCTGTCCAATTATTATTGTGCAATATTATTATCCAAATGGAAAGTGTGATGAACAGCATGGCTTATTTGGAGTGGCTTGGATAGCATAACTATATACATGCAATGTACTCTAGAGCTTAAATTATCTCTACATAAAACAGCCACAGTTGCAAGATTAAAAAATATTTACTAATAAATAATAAGAACACAAGACAATACTTCTTACTACACAGTGCTAGTCAAGAGTTCAGAGATCACAGGAAAGTGCTTAAAAGAATATAGTAGAATAGTTCTGACATCAATACAGAAAACAGCTAGACTAGACTTCCTAGTTCCTATCTATATCTAAGAGCAAACACAGTTCTAAAATAAAGCTACATACAGAGCAAGGCAGTGCTGGAAATGTATGTTGTCACTTCTGAAAACAAATGCAAAATGCTCTGATTCTCTCTCTCTGTCCTTAAATTGATAACACAGTACCACTGACTCAATTCAGATTACATCATTATTCTCTGTTTCCCAGGCTAACAGAAACTCAGAGTGTAACAGCCCTTTTGATCTTGCAGCTGGTCAAGAAGCCACAGCAATAAAAGACATTATACATGTAAATTCTAGCCATTAACTCTGGTCTCAAAACAACAGGAAGAATTCCTTCATTCAGACATCTTGGTTCCGAGTTTGGAGATCAAACAATTATACAATGCTTGACTTATCAGCTTCCCTCCAGCAGAGTGCAATGTGGTTACATTTTTTGAAGTTCAACATTTACCATAATTTTCTTACATTTAAGAGAACAAGCATGTGGCTTACATTAATATTTACAAATGACAGAATTATCTACAAAATCCTATCTAGCTAGGCTGGCAGCCTTCACATATCACCCCCTCCCCAGAGAACTCAAGTAAGTTTTTCAAGTAACCCTTGAGAAACATTGCTTGAGAAGGTTAGGTTTACTTGAGTATACCTTACCCCATTCCCTGTCTTGAGAACCCATCTGCACTGGCATTGCTAATCCCACTGCGGTGCTGCACTGACATATCATATGCCTGCAACCCTAGGCTCCATCTTACCAACTTGGAATTTTGTTGGCTGGCTCTATGTAACCATGTTAGGGGATTGTGGTCTGTAACTGCAATGATTTTTCTTCCATACAGATAAGGCTAAAATTTTTGGAGTGCCCATCCTATGGCTAGACATTCCTTTTCTCCAGATGCATAGCATTCCTCCCTGAGTTGAAGCCTACAACTGAGATAAACCACTGGGTGCTCTTCTCCCTCTGAAGAAATCTGGCTAATTACAACCCCCACCCCATGGTTCAAAGCATTCACCTGCACAACAAATTTCTTGCTGTAATCCGGACTGGGTAACACAAAGGGTCCTCCTAAAGCATCTGTAAGCTTCTGGAATGCCTGCTAACATGCTGTGGTCCACACTACCTTATCTGGCCTGTTCTTCCTTGTCAGGTCTGTGAGGGGAACAGCTATGGTACTATAACTGGGGGTGAACTTTCTGTAGTACCCTGCCATCCCTAAGAATGCCCTCACCTGCTTTTTGGTAACAGGTGCAGGTCATGCCTGAATGGCTTCCACTTTGGCAAGCTCTGGTCTGATCTTACCACTCCCCACTCTATGTCCTGACATTTGCTGGGCTTAATGGTCAACCCTACCCTCTGTAGTCTGCCTAGCACCTCCCTGACATGCTGGTGCTGCCATCTTTCTTTGGCACCAGCACCACTGGGGAGGCCCAGGGACTGTTGGACTCTTGAATTACCCCTAGTTCTAACATTTCCTGTATCTCCTCCCTCAGAGACTGTTTGACTCTCTCAGGCACTCATAAGGGGCCTGCCTACTAGGCCTTTGGGGTCCCGTATCCACCTGGTGCTGCACCAGGTGGGTGCACCCTGGTGTCCCAGTGAACATGTCCCCAAACACCTGTAACACTGCTCAGATTTCACGAACCTGGGTAAGAGATAGCTGCTGGGACATGGCTACCCCTTCCACTGAGGTGTCAGTCCAAGCCTCACTGAGGAGATCAGTCACCAGATCTCCCTCAGACTCCTCCTGCAAGTCACTGCAAATACTCAGCACAAGGGCTTCCCTATCATGGTAAGGTTTCATCATGTTAACATGGTACAATTTGTGCCCCTGCTTAGCAGTTCCACCATACAGTTAACATCACTTACCTTTTTTACCACATTGTAGAGTCCCTCCCAAGCTGCTTGCAGCTTGTTGTGTCTGACAGGCATGAGAACCATTATCTGCTGCCCTACAGCATACTCTCTAGCTTGAGCATTCCTGTCATACCATACCTTTTTTCTGTTGTTGGGCTTCTGGGCCAAACCCATGAGCTCCCTGAGCCTTGTCCTGATGTTTAGGACATATGCCACTACGGACTCCGTGTGAGGTTCACACTCATCTTCCCACTCATCACAAATTAAATCTAGAGGTCCCCTCATCCTATGCCCAAACAACAACTCAAAGGGTGAAAAACCTGTGGATTCCTAGGGAACCACTCTGTACGCAAACAACAGATGGAGCAAATATTTGTCCCACTCCCTCTTAAACTAGTCTGCAAATGCCCGTAGAATGGACTTGAGTGTAGAGTTTAACCTATCAACAAGACCATTAGTCTGGGGATGGCAGGGGGTGGACTTCAGGTGCTTCACCCCACAGTACTTCCACAGACAAGCCAGCAGGTCTGACATGAAATTGGCACTTCTGTCAGTATTTCTTTTGGGAAACCTACCCTGCTAAAAATCTCTAACAAAGCATTTGCCACCTTTTCTGCCTTAATAGAGGACAAAGCCACTGCCTCAGGGCATCTTGTAGCATAATCTACTACCACTAGGATATACTTTTTCCCTGTGGAACTTGGGGTACTCAAGAGGCCCCACAATATCCAAAGCTACCCTCTGAAATGGCTACTCAATCACAGGCAAAGGCATCAGAGGAGCTCTCCCCTTGTCTCTTGCCTTGCTTACCTTTTGGCACTGTTCACAGGTCCTGCATTACCCTTTTACATCTCTGGAAATTCCAGGCCTATAGATGTTCTGCACAATACATCTTTTTGTACGTTTTATGCCCATATGATCTGCAAAGAGAATATCATGGGCTATGGCTAAAAGTGCCAGATGGTAGGCTCTAGGCACTACCAACTGCTGTACCCTCTCACCTTCTAGCCCTCACTCAGGGGTCTACTCTCTATACAGTAACCCTGTGTCCCAGTATACAGATCCCCCTTCCCTTGAGAATCAGGTGCCTCACTAGCTACCTGCCTCAGGCCTTGCAATGTAGGGTCTGAGAGCTGAGCTTGTCTCAAGTCTCTCTTTGTAACCCTTCCCAGCTCTCCTTCCAAAGGAAGTCTGGCATCCTCTGACAGTGGTGCCTCACTGCCAGCCTGGGTACTACTACTCACCTCTACCTTTGTAGTCACTCTATCCAAGGGAACATCAGTACCCACAAGCAGCTGTGGCTTACCTTCACTCTCACTGCTACAGAGTAGCTCCCTCTCTGATGTAACCACCTCACCAGTCCTGGCTGCAAGTATGTGATCTGCCTGGGTTTCCCGCAAGCTACCAGACCCACATGCTTGTCTCCTAGCCTGACTGCATGTCACTGCATAAACACATGGTACTGCCTCATCAAAATCCTTCCCTATCAGGACATCTGCAGGATGGTAGTTCTGTACCCCTGTTTTCTCAAGACAACCTACAATTTGCATTTTGTCTTTCCCACTTACTGGCTCTCTCACCTTTTGTTCCCCACGTTGCCTCCATGGACATCTGTATGCTACAAAGCCTCACAGTGGTTGCATTCAAAACATTTAACCTTAGGTCCTGGACATATGGCTGGACTAGTGGTTTCCCCTGCTACTGGCAGATTCTTTTGCGGCAGTCTGGGCTGCCCACCATGGGTTCCATTATATCATTGAGCAGTACTTGGGGTCCATTTCCTGTGCAGGAATGCCCTGCTTGCTAGGTATAGGTCTCTCTTCTTCACCAACTCCTCTGAAGTAGCACATTGTCTATCAGCTAACCAGATCCTCATGTCCTCAGACAAAGTGCTAAGAGCTTGTTCCCTCACCGAAAGGTCTCCCAGCCCTTCAAAAGTGGTGACCTGACATCCACTCACCCACCAATGAAAATAACTGCTCAGTTCAGCAACATATTCACGCACACTTTCATCTGCCTTGCATCTATGCCCAAGAAACTTTTTCCTATAAGTTTCAAGTGTTAACTTAAAGAATTCTAGCAAACAATTCTTAACAGCAGTATAATTAAAACAGTAAATGTCAGACATTTTGGACAAAATAGTTACAGCTTTACCATGGAGTAAGGGGGTCAGGAACTGTACCCATCGCCTTTGGTCATCATACTGTTTACACACTTTCTCAAACATATGAATGAAACTATCAAAATTATTCTCCTCTGTAAACTGCAGAAGAAATTTACTAACCTTTTGTGCTTTTAGGATCCAGTTACTCCCTTCCCCATTACCTTCATGACTCTGGCGAAGAGTCAGCATCTCCTTTTCATGCTGCCTCTGTTGCTCCTCTTCCACAGCTTCCATTTCCAAACGCCTGGCCTCCAACTCAAGTCTATTTAGCTCCAGATGGATTTTTAAGTCCTTTGCATAAAGGTTGAGCTGTCCATTCCCTGAGTGTTGTATACCTCCACGGCCAGTCTGATTGTCCTCCTGGTTGCTGTACTCTGATGCAGCTGTTACCAAAGCTGCAATCATGTCTGCCTTAGTCAGGTTTCCCTGCACCAGTCCTTTAGTCTGGCACATCTCAGCCAACTGGCTCCTTGTCAGCTTTCCATACTCCTCTGCTGACATGCTTGCCTGCTCTCCCTGACTAACTAAACTCACAAAAGAAATAAAATAATTGTGAATATTCACTGTGTGGCTGATTTAGAGTACAAAAACACCTTCAGTGATCACTGTACACAAGCTACAGTAATTCATTATCCACACCACTACAAGCCAATTAGTATGTGCCAACCAATTAATATGTGGTGTGGATATCCCACCACTACCAAACACTTAATATGTGACGCCCGTGTACTGGCCCAGCAATCAAGGAACCTCAATCCTCACCACTAACACCAGTAGAGCTCTTTTGAGTGTGTACCTTTAACTCCTAGTGGGCGTGGCTTCAGCATTTAAACACTGAAGTTATCACCTTACATTTTTAACAAATACCCATTGACGGAGGTCATATATCAATACAATTGTGTTTGCTATCGTGTATGCTTCAAGATAAAATTTGCCGATACCTTGTATGTAACATGGTTTTGGAATTATTAGTGCAAATATGAACAGGCAATATTTGACGCCTAGAGGAGCAGTAGGGTGTAACTGCAGAAACGCCTGGAGACGTCACTCGGCTGTACACAGAGATCACAGTCAGTCTCTGGGGCTGGTTTCTCCCTTTCTCTCCAGATCCCCAATAAGACTCCCCACTGGCACAGCTAGAGGGTCCAGACCTCAACCTAGTGGTCAAGCTAAAATCTCTAGCACCCTATCTGTCCAACCAGTGCTTCGTGTCCCTGCCCAAGTTGCTGCTGCACACACATTTTGAGATATGAGTTATATCCAAACACACAGACACTCCTGGGGAAGGCTGGCATAGGTTCTCCAGCTATGCCCCTTCTTGTCGAGACTATACAGTAGTACCACTTGCCACCAACCACTAATATCAGCTACTAATAAGGCCCTTTTCAAAGGGTGTCCAATTATTACTGTGCAATATTATATAACAGAATGAGCTTTAAGCCTTATGACTGACCCATGTAATGTGTGTGTGTGTGTCTGTATGGACACTCGAAGTCAAACTGGTGTGTGAGTGTCTGCAAGAACACAGCCAAGCTCTGTGCTAGCTCTACATCCTTGTATGTCGGAGAGGTGAGAGCTGTGAATGGTGGAGGTGACAGTTCATCATCGTCGTCCCCAACCTGGAGAACTTGCTCTGCCAAGAGTTGCACTGGCACTTCCACTCCCAAGGTCAGATGCACTGTTGCTACCTGAACATGACTGATGCCTGCTGGACAAGCTCTCCTCATCAATATGCCCAGAACCCAAACCCCATAGCATATCATATCTTGGTGTGGACACCTCAACCATTGATGGAACAGTGGAAGTAGTGTCACTATGGAAGCATGATCGGGCAACAGCCACATTGGCTAACATCTGATGATGTGGCTAACCTATGCCCACATGGATGACGTCCCCCTCCCAGTGGACGTTCCACAACAGACACTACTTGTTCCAACATGTCATTCATCTGATCCTTTGTGTTAGCAACATGGTAGAGGCAGTCACACATGTCAGCCTGCACCACATCTACAACTGTAAACAATTCCTTGGAGGCCCTATTGGAACATGCTTGCACCTCTCCATGACGAGGCTAAACATATATCGAGTGCCAATGAAAGACACATGAGGTGGAGGATGAACAGCAGGCCTCCTCTGAGCACCCCTAACAACCCTCCTGCGTGGCACCTCACCCACACTTTTCCTATGGCAACAGGCACTGAAGCTACAGTAACCACACTACCCTGATCAAGTGTGTCAACCTCCACTTGTCCAACATCTGAGGTCTACACTAGAATGGGTTTGCGTAAGCCTACTGGCTGCGTCTGAAGGAATTACAGGGGATGGGTGAATTTTGACCTCAGTGTCAGATTCAACCTCTGCACCCCCCGACTTTGCTTGTGTTTAGCCCACCATCATCATCAGAGTCTGCCGATACTATGACATCGGATGGTTGGAGTCCTACACTTCCACTCTCAGGATCACTTGTGATAATAAGCAAAAATCACAGGAAAGAAATTAATAGCTACACTACTACAGTTTAATAGATGCTAACAACGTAACACTGGCACCACTATCACAGACAGTACAGCAATACACACACAGTCCTGACACCCGTCTCACGCATATGGATAAATGCATATTTTTGTCAAATGCGCATCAATACTGAAATAAAAATTTTTGACTTACCATGTACAGATGACTCCATACTTGCTAGGACGATGGTCCTGGAAAAGTAAAATGTAAGAACAGCATCATTACAATAAAAATAACACAGGAAGAAAAAAGTTTGACCTTTATATGTCCATTAACAATATATTTAACTGAAACTTGGATGACATGTCCACCCCAAGGCCATGTATAATAAACCAAAATGTGTTGTTAACTGTATCATTCTATAAATAAATTACTAAACCAACTTAACGTTTGCTTTTAGTATTTTACTATACAAGATAGCTTTAAAAATTGACATATGTAATCTACCTGGAAGCTCCTCCTGGGATATACCTGTCCTCCCTGAAACAGCAGCACCAACATCAATCACATGCTGTTGTGCTCTTTCCACTGAGCTCTTTAGATCCCTGACAGTGGACAGGAACGCTTCATTTGGTGTGAGCGATGTCTCTGTAGCAGCTCCCCTCCCAGTAGCCAGCTTTCCACAGGCCACTGCACCACTGCAGCTGCTCTCCTCTGGGTTGATGAAATCATGTCAGTGGTCCTATGACACACCTGATCATATGTCCTGCTGCGTCCCCCAACAACACTAACATCTTTCACTACCGAGCTTCAAATCTACATTCTTCCAAACATATCCCCATGTCCTCTCTCAAGCAGGAAGGCACCATTTTGATGAAAGGCTTAGATGTTCTTGTTGTTCTCTGAGTTACTGAAGGGGGGGGGGGTTGTCGGGATTGGGAAGCTTGGATGCCACAGTCATAGGTGACTTAAAACACACAAAAAGGATACCATACATACATATCATATAAATAAAAGCCCTGCTTAGATAGAGCACATATTATTTTTTTAATATTACCCACTGGAAAAACAAAAAAACTTCAGTTATTCAAATATAAAAAAGGGTTATGTGGTTGTAACATATCACAATCACACAAAAAGCAAGGTTTGAAACAAAACAAGGTCTAACAATAGCAATGCTAACCTCTGTAAAAACTTTTTTGTGCTAACACAGAAATGGAACTTGGTTTCTCCAGCCCCAAAACAACAGGCAAATAACATTTTTGTACCAAACAAGGAAAAAAAACATCAGTGAGTTGTTATAAGTGGTTTCAAACAAAGTGTCCCCAAAACGTGTACACATTTACCACAGAACAATCATTTTTATGGAATTGCCAGTCACCTCTACCTGTGGCCAAGCATTCCCCTAGAGGTGACTATGGGCCATCCTAGAAGGTTAACATCACTGTGTCATTGACAATATAGGACATTTACATTTCACTGAAATAGCATAAAAGAGTGTAAAGAGAAGCAATTGCAACAGTAACACTTGTGAAGAAAGTTAACAAGGCTGTGCAACTGAGAAAATAAAATGCCCTGACAAAAATGCCTATGTCATCAGTAAACTTCTAAGAAGTGCATACAGACAAAAGTTGCATTTGCTAATGTATACATGTATGTGTATATATATATATATATATATATATATATATATATATATATATATATATACATACATACAACATATAAATATAAATATATGTGTATGTGTGTATAGTCTATATTACATGATCAAAAACCCAAGTCAGTGAATGCCTGTTCGCTGACCAATACACAGCAAACTGTCAGATCTGCGAACGGCTACTTCAGCAAATTGTTTCCTAGGGGAAAAATTGCTTTGCCATCGTCCTGAATTTGCCCTTTTCCCCACTGTAGTGCAATCTTGGAGTTGGTATATTTAGTTAGGAGGGTGTGCGGGGCACAGACCCCCACATTTGGGGTGTGCAGGGGTGAAGGACCCTCTTTGAAATGTTTGAAATAGTATGTCGTTTTCTGGTTGGCCAAACAATTGTTCCCCTAGGAAAAAAATTTGCTGAAGTGGCTGTCCACAGAACTGACAGTTTGCTGTTTATTGGTTGGCGAACAGGCATTGTCTGACTTGGGTTTTTGATCACGTAACATAAACCCAAATATATATTTGCTAATGTATATATTTTATTTATTTATTTATTTTTTACATTTGTTGACCGGGATAGTCCGACTGGATACATGTCCATTTTCAGTGGAGGCCCGGGGAGAAAAGCTCCAAAGGTATACATATACAATCATTACAATGTCATGTCAAACAGGAGTAATCATAACATAGTTCAAATATAACACATTTTACAGTCTAGTTAAATTTATGGAAATATACCGCATTTTATAGTACATTTAAATTTGTACAGTCTAATAATCTTCTAAACTGGCTTAACAAAGATATGTGAGTAGCACTTACAGACATAGGATAGATACACCAGTATGCATACAGATTTAGTCGGGCTTGGAGCAGGGACATATCCATTGATACTTGAAATACTCCTTGAGAGCTATTTTAAATTGAGATAGTGTGGTATCCAGGGTAATGTTAGCAGGAAGGGAATTCCAAATTTTGCCAGCAGAGTTGGTGAACAGGGAGTCACCAGCTGAGTTGTTGGATTTGATGGTTTGCATTAATAGTCTGTTAGATGACCGGAGTGATCTGGAGCTGGTGTGAGGGTAGAGAATGTTTTTTCAGGGCAGGTGTATTATCTGACTGGTTAAGTGCTTTGTGAGCAACCATGAGTTGATTATACTGAATCTGCCAGGATAGCTCTAGCCATCTGAGATAATTTAGATGTTTACAATGATGTGTTCTACAGGGTAGACCAGTTGCAAATCTAGCTATGTTATTATAGCAGCTTGAGAGTTTATTAAGATCAGATCAGTAAAGGGGATGCATAGTAGAGTGTAGAGAGTAGATGGGTGCAGGCAATGGAGGTCCTAGCATATGGGGTAAGGAATGGCTTTATCCCATAAAATGAGCCCAGTTTTCTGTTAATGGTTTTGACCGTTTTGTTGACGTGCACATCAAACTTAAGATTGTTGTCTATAATAATTCCTAATAAATTTGTATCGTCATCTGGAGAGATAATGGTACCGTTATTAGCCTTAATGGAGAGAGATAACGCCATGGATCTTTTTGTGGGGATAAAAAGGAGAAGCTTTGTTTTATTAGGATTTAGAATCAGACAGCGAGCGGCAAGCCAATTCTCTACTAGGTTGAAAGTACTCTGAGTTATTGATAGCAGTTCTGTTTGCTAGGTGCCAGTGCAGATCAACGTTGAGTTGTCTGCATATTGAATGTAGACGGCTTCAGGAATTACAGTGTGGAGGTCATTGATATAAATGGAAGACAGACGTAGTCCCAAGATAGACCCCTGTGGGACACCTAGAGTGTTGGGTAGGAGGTTTGAGAGTTTGTTCTGCCATAAGACGGGTTGTTGTCTATTGTGCAGGTAGGATTCAAACCATCGGAGAGAGTGATTACCTAGGGACATTGTTGCCAGTGTGTTGATGAGAAGATGGTGGTTAACCATGTCAAAAGCCTTTGACAGTTCCAAGAAAAGGGCTGACAATAGCTTGTTGTTGTTCCTGTTATAGTTTATTGGATTAGAGACAGTAAAAAGAACTGTGGTGGTACTATGATATGGTCTGAAGCCATGTTGGGAGTTAGCCAGTAGGTTGTTTTGGGTTAGAAAGTTCAGGAGTTATCTATGGATGCATTTTTCCATTATTTTTGCTAGAGGTGATAAGATGGTTATGGGTCTATAATTGGATAATTCAGTAGAGTTAACACCTTTATGGAGGGGTATGACACAAGATATTTTCCAGATAGAGGGGACTGAGGCTTCTGATATGGACCGATTAATTAGAATGGAAACAGGGTATGCTTTGGTATCAGCAGCTTTTTGCAAATATTCGGCTGGGAGAAGGTCTGCGGCTAAGGTAGTAGGTTTTAATTTTTTGAGTAGTGAATGCTCTTACTGACATGTGTGCAAATCCAGTATATAACTGAAAATATAAAAACCAGTAGCCTTCTGTGCAGATAAATCCAAAGTAATATCAAGCTTCTTTTGTGTTATCCCCATATACAACTCTCAACACTTTCAGGTTCCCTAGCCACATGGTTCTCTTTTTGTAGTATATATTCAAGCCTGTGAGCATGGTTAAGATTCAAATGAGATATGACTTTATTAGAATTACTGAATCTCAAATTCCTGCCTCTGTGTAGCAGATGTAAACATAGTATTTGTTGCTAATAGATTGCAACTGTGAATTATTACTGCTAGGGACAAGAAAAACACAACAGCAATTCAGACACCCTTCCTCCAGTGGGTGTGTCAGGCAGGTTACACTTACAAAGTGTAGAAGTAATTGTATCAATGTTTTAAATGTAAGTAATCAGCACACATTTCTCATTTTCTCCTCAGTAATATCCAAACTCCCCTGTATTTGCTAAAAACTGTATATTATTGCCATGTAATATTCTCATACATTTTAAGGACAATGATACAAAATGCCTTACAGACTGCATGTCTCAGATAAGAGAAGAATGAACACCATATAAAGATAAGACAGAGATGCATTGCAATAGTCATAAATGGTTGTGTGATCACTTATTGCACTATATCTGAAATTAATACATGTACGAACAACTCAGAAGTGTACAAGTGCCATGTGTCTTGTTAATACTGTGGATGAGTTGGGGCTTGTCTGCATGCACAATGAATTTCATTCCTGTTGCAAAGCTGTTTCTGTGGCAAAGAGGGATAAGATACTTTTACTGTGCCTTGTAGGTTCATTTGTGTGAGAGTTCAAATTCAGACTTGTGTAAAATGTGTACTAACATGTATTAGGTAATGTTGTGTATTTGATATATATTTTTTAAATACCAGAATTTGCATGGTATGCAGCTTAGAGCTAACATTGGAAGTGGATAAATATAATGAATGCCAGGTAATGTACTTCTGTGATAATCAATACATAAACTACACCTGTGAATCATGTGTGTGTGTGTGTGTGTGTGTGTGTGTGTGTGTGTGTGTAGCACATCCGCTAAACACAGTGATCCACACAGGATATACTATCTGTAGATCATGTTTCAAGTCCATATTTGTCTTTTAAGGATGAAACCTAAGAAACACTGCTCACACAGATAAAACAAGTTTAGCTTTCCTTTTCGCATTTACACACTGCTTACCTTCATGCAAATCTGAACTAATGGCCCACACATGAAGCAGACAGAACACCTGCAGACATGATGCAGACATTCTCGATTTTAAAAAGAATACATTGTTGCATCTTTTGCTTTCCATTGTGCAATCCCACTAAGCGGCATTGCACGGCAGTCAGCAACTTTCCCCAACACCTCCATGTCTAGAACACCTGCACAGAGAAAACAGATAGAATGTATCTGTTTTGAAATTGTCTACTATCAATATGTTGGGCACTGTGCAAACACGCTAGGGAGTGTTGTGTGGTGGTTAATGAATATGAAAATATCCAACTGTTTTTTTAACTATTCCTGTAGCAGCAGGTGTAAGTGTAGAGCTACAATACAGATGATCCTGAGTTCTAATACAACAAATTCTAAACATTTTTACTGTTGCTCCATTTTACTTTATATTAAAATTCACATGAAAAAATTATTAACCAGTCCAAATTTTATTAAGGGTTGTTCACTCAAATTTAATAAACAAAAAATTAAACTTCATTACAAATAAAAAGCATGTACAGCAGTACAGCTCATATGAGCTACTTGTGTGAGTGACGATATATTGAACATTATGTTTCTGTAATGTTCTCTGGCCCTGGATGGCCTTCAGACTTCAATATTACTCATATACACAAGAATGTATAAACCAGGACTTTGCCAGGTCACACATATACATAGTTAACCCCTCAGTCTGTCATGTGTATTTACATATAATTCAAGAGTATGTCTGAGAAGCACTTCTTCTGTGGCAAGCATGAAAAATCACCACTGTGAAAGAAAATGTTTTTTCTCTTATACATAGGTTTGAATCCTGCATTGTAAAACTTAAATTTATCAGTGTGTAAAGCCACACAAAAAATGTGTCAAGACATAAAATGTATGCTCCCAGTACGTCTGCAAAGCTAAATCACCTAACACATCAGCAAACAGCCCTCAAACTAATACCAGGTGTCAGATTAACCTTCCACTTTCAAAAAATGCTTTCTTCTCTGTTTGGCACTGTTGCTCTCTGCTTAATGTTGTGCTAACTCAGTTGGCATGGTTGTTCGGGTTTGTGCACTACCAGTAAACGCAACAGTATGAATTGGCAGGAACTCACTCTTAACTATTGCTGTTTTCCCTGATTGGACATGTCTGGTGGTAGAAGGGGAGGTACCCAATTTAGAGTGCAGAGATGGGATGTTGAGGAGACCAGAATCTTCAATGGAGTCCTTGTAAAGCACTACAGCCAAGCTGCTGTAGGGGGACTATACCAGCTGTCAGTACATGTCTGAGGAGTGGAATAGTCTGGCCATGGTTGTCTCCAGTGCTACTAGCATTCCACACATTGGAAAACTGTGTAAACATCACTTTAATGACCTGAAAAGGCACAAGTGGGATACACTCAACCAGTGGCTGGATGAGTTCAGGTCTGCTGACATCCCACAGTTGTGGTAGTACACTAATATAGAGAATTTATAGTAGACCTAAAGCTGCATATAGGCAAGACTGATATGCATAATCTTCTTCTCTTGTTCTCTTCTCTATTCCACAGCCAAATAAGATATTATGATGAACAGAGATGTCCATGCTGAGCATCTAGACAGACTGAGGGTATGTATGCAGCAAAACATAACTATTATTTTAGCTAACGTATTGCTCTTCTATACAGTAGTAGCAAATTAAGTAAGCATATCCTAACTGCAAAAGCAAGCATACATGCTTTAGTCTGTAGCACAAGGCAACTGCAGGAGTCAAGTCTAATACTGTAGTCAGACACTGTGAGTTCAAATACCACAAGTAAAAAATAAGTAAAATCCTTTAAAGTATTACATAATTTAATTTCAAAAGAAGTGGCATAAATGCCCTGCTAACTTAATTTGTATAATTTGACCAAGCATATCTGCACATTGCAAGGATTACTTTCAGCAGTCATTACTTAAGAGTTTGTGGCTGTTAAATGTAAAAGTACAGATAAACATAAAATTCTTTATTATTGTAATTATACATTATATGTTACATATGATGGTACTAATTGTCTTTTTTCTTTCTCTCACCCGGACCCTTATCTCTCTTTTTTTGTATGTCGTCAAAACGTTTCCATGTCATCCATCTCTGACAAATCACAAAATGCTTTACAGCACAGAAAGGTAGGCCAACCCCCATGGCTCAGCCTGCCCCCACTCCACTGGCTCCTGCACTAACACCCAGCACATCTGGGACCCAACTTGGCAGTACTGCCTTCACTGCCCCTGCACTACCTGGCTCCTCCTGGTCTATATTACTTTCTCAAATAACTATCTACAAAATGCGTATTTATCGAACTATTCAGAGAAAACACTACCTGTTGAATTAACTTTTCAGTGAAAACTTTCCTAGGCCAAACTGACAGTAGTTCGCCCTAGAGATTGTAAGAAAAAAAAAAAACTTAACACCTACGCAGGTGGGTATATCAACACCAAGATCTCACTACAGTGGGGGCAAGGATGGCCAACCATCATTTTGCCCTAGGAAATTTTTTGCTGAAAAGTTTGTTCAATGATTAGTGTTTTCACTGAATAGTTGTTAGACGAAGAGGCATTCACTAAATTGTGATTCGACAAAGTGACAGGAACCCAGGTCCTCCACATCAGGCAGCACTACGCTGGCAGCTGGTGCGGTGGTATCCTCTGGGTGTACTGTGGAGGCGGTGATTTTATCAACTGTCAGGATTTGCCAAGCTTGGTGTGTAGTAGGGTCATGCAGAGAACCATGGATGCACGCCTACGCTGGATGGAGAGGATGCTCTCTTTTGTGGTTTGGAGGAAAAGACATCAAGCACTCCAACAGCCAGCAGAGTAAGTGGATAATGAAGGCAGTCCTGTGGGTGAGGACTACAGGCTCACTGTCCCCATGTTTGACAGGCATGGGTATTTGTTGTCCGCTCCCTAACCCCAATAATGGTGTCCCCCAACCTTTCATGTCCCTCACAGTCCCTCTGTCTTGTCTTGTTTGTCTTGTGTGCATCCTCTTCCTCACCTACTCTACATACTTAACCCAGAAATACCTATGTCCATTACCCAATGTTCCTCTCTTACTGAAGTAAAAAAAAAAAATAGGTACCTGCCACAAAAAATATAATCCCATACATAGCTCTCCATTTCACACACCTGTCTTCTTGACACACTTTATTCAATCCAATTGGCTATACAACATGATTGTGTTGTCACCCCTCTTTGTTGAGGTGATAGTCCAAAGTCAACTAATATTCTATACACATTTTCATTATACACTGTTGAAGAAGTGGATAGCTCTGGTTCTTTCTGATCTCCCTCCTGCACATTCCTATATTGCTTTGCCTTTGTTCTTCCCCCTGCTTAGCCCCCATTTCATCACATTCCCATCTACCCCACTTTAACATCTTGAATCTGGTCAAAATATAGAATCACACACCACACACATAAGTTAAAAAAATGAAGCCTTCACTTTTTGCTCTTTGTGCGCAGAGTTTGCTATCGCACACCAATACCAAGTGACGGAGATGCAATGCTGCTTAAACACGTTGCTCTAAGGTAACATACAATTAATTTAAAATAAAGAATTATGTCATTACATTAAAAAATATTGAAAACTATTAGATACACCTTGATTTGAACCCTGTATGATCTGGGCAGAAAAAGAAATCTGTCAGTGCATTTACACCTGCTCCCACAGAGTTAGCTAAGCAGCAGAAGTGTTTCTTACACTCAGTACTATCCACAATTTTATCAGTGAAGCAGAGGCTCATGTTTGCTCATCTCTTAACTACATGAAAATGGGGAAAGCAGTACAAATGTGTAATTTGCATGCACAAACACTTGCCATTGATTGCACAAACCACCTACTCGGCAGTGCACTATGGAAAGTGCACAATTGCATGGATTACTTGTTTTTACTGTCTATTTAGTCTTCACCCCATGAAAGTACAAGTAAAAACACAAAGGGAAGGCAATGTTTAAAGAAAGAACACATATATACACTGTAGCCATGTGTTATCTGCACCCAAGCACTGAAACGTTGTCCCTCAGTACTTGTTCAGAAATATATCAACAGCTCTACAGAAATAAATAAAAAATGCTTTCTTATATATCATGGACATCTTTATACTGACAATACACATTCACAAAATACCTGTAGCAATGTGGACAGCTGTTTGTATATAGCTTGCAAAGCTGCATTTTTAAAGTATACCCACACCTTGGTTCACAGGTTAAGTACTAGGCCAGCTGCCCTTGCAGACCATTTTAAGCCTAGCCAATTTCCCTTTTTATGCTCTAATTAACTTATCCCATTTGTTTAGAGATCAACCTTACCCATCTCATGTTCAGTAATTACATACTTCCCCTAATTATAACAACTTGGATTGTGCCACAGATAATTTGAGGGGACCCATGCATGGGTATTAAATAACTGGAAATGCAACAGCAAATGCTATGCTTTGTACACCCATCAATCTGGTAACATGCAGATCTTTAATATCTTGACAGCTGTACATGGCTAGGTATCCATTTCAGACAGGCCTCCCATTGTCTTTTCTTAAACATCCAATGATGATGTCATCCACAATAAACTGTCCTGCAGCCTTGTAAAAGTAATACTTGTGCCATGGCACTTGCATTAACTATTGAGTTATTTAGTTAGTTATTTAGTCTTGATGTACTTAAGTTAGGTAGGTGTTCTAATCTCAATGCAGTCAGCTGGTGTGTGTGTGTGTGTGTGTGTGTGTGTGTGTGTGTGTGTGTTTGTCTGTCTAGCCAGAACAGCACAGCTGTGTATCCTGCAGTCATTACTACAATCCCATGGAGTACCAGTACTTTGGCAGCTGCACATGCCTACACAACCATTTCATTCAGGCCTCCCAATATCTTCTCTTAAACATCTATTGATAATGTCACCCACTATAAATTGTCCTGCAGCCTTATAAAAGTCAGACTTCTATGATGGTGCTTGCGCTAAGTACTGAGTTATCTAGTCTGTGTTCTTAGGTAGTGGTTCTAATCTCACTGCAGTCAACTGGTATGTGTGTGTGTGTGTGTGTGTGTGTGTGTGTGTGTGTGTGTGTGTGTGTGTGTGTTTGTCTGGTCAGAACAGCATAACTGTGTATCCTGCAGTCATCACTATAATCCAATGGAATACCAATATTTTGACAGTACACATTCATTTCATTCAGGCCTCCCAACATCTTCTCGCAAACATCTAATGATGATGTCATCTACTAAAAATTGTCCTGCAACTTTGTAAAAGTCAGACTTGTGCCATGGCACGTTTGTCAAGTACTGAGTTCTCTAGTCTGTGTATTTAGATAGGTAGGGGCTCTGTTCTGTCTGCGGTCAAGTGGTGTGTATGTGTGTGTGTGTGTGTGTGTGTGTGTGTGTGTGTGTGTGTGTGTGTGTGTGTGTGTGTTCACTTGGCTGACATTAGAGAGAGCATTTTACATCAGCATGTAGGAGACTGCTATTGCCATCTTCTCCTGACCAGACACTGCTGATGTCATCACTTATAAAGTGCTGTTTGACACTCTCCAAGTCAGACTTGTGCTGTGGCACTTGCATTAAACACTGAGGTCTCTAGTCAGTCTACTTAGGTAGGGGTTCTGCTCTCAAAGCAGTTAACTGTTGTGTGTGTGTGTGTGTGCTCAATTGGTTGACATCAGAGAGAGCATTTACTCACCACCATGTAGGACACTACTACCATCTTCTCCTCTCCAGACACTGCTGATGTCATCACTTATAAAGTGTTGTTTGACACTCTCCAAGTCAGACTTGTGCTGTGATACTTGCATTAAATACTGAGGTCTCTAGTCGGTGTACTTAGGTAGGGGTTCTGTTCTCACTGCAGTCAACTGGTGTGTGTGTGTTTGTTCACTTGGTTGACATTAGACAGAACATTTCACACCAGCATGTTGAACACTGTTATTACCATATTCTCCTCAGCAGACACTGCAGATGTCATCAGTTTTTAAAGTGTTATCTGACGCTCTCCAAGTCAGACTTGTGTTGTGGTGCTTGTGTTAAATACTGAGTTCTGTAGTCAGTGTACTTAGGTAGGGTTTCTGTTCTCATTGCAGTCAACTGGTGTGTGTGTGTGTGTACTGCAGTCAACTGGTTTGTGTGTGTGTGTGTGCGCGTGCGTGCGTTTGTTCACTTGGTTGACACTAGCGAGAGGATTTTACAGCAGCATGTGGAACACTGCTATTATCATCTTCTCCTCACTGGATACTACTGAAGTCAGTACTTATAAAGTGTTGACCTACACTCTCCAAGTCAGACTTGTGCTCTGGCACTTTGTGTTAAATACTGAGATTTATAGTCTGAATACTTAGGTAGGGTTTCTGTTTTCACTGCAGTCAACTGGTGTGTCTGTGTGTTTGTTCACTTGGTTGTCATTAGACAGATCATTTTACACCAGCATGTAGGATACTGCTACTACCATCTTTCTCTCACCAGACTCTGCTGATGCCCTCAGCTATATCTGTCTCTCAAGCATGCTCTGTTAATGTCACAGGCTAGGTTAAGATCCCTAGAACACATGACTTTTGTACCATTACATTTGCAGATGTGCATTTCCATCAGGGCAGGGTCAGAGACTGCCCTGCAGGCCAGGAACAAGTCACCTCTCAGAAGCCTATACAATACAATACAGTGATAGGGCTTTCAGTCTATCCAAGTACATTATGGCATGTTTGGAGGCCCTTTAGTTTCTTGGTGAGAAACCATTGTGGTCTCTCCAGCTGCTAGAGGCTTCTGGAGAGGTACATGCAAAAGGGAAGCATTGCACTCTATTAGTGGTCTGATTATGCAATGCCCTTATTTATAACATACACGACAAAGAAGGCTTTCTTTACCATTGTGCAAAGTTGGAGGGTGAAGTTCATATTGTTATCAACCTTTGCCCCCAGGTTTCAGACCATGGGGTTTGCGCTTGGGGGGGGGGGGGTGCTGTCAATATAATAATTAGCAAGAAATTTCACTTTGCCAAAGGCATTAATAATGGCACTTTTTTGTGTTTAGTTTTAGACCATGGCTTTGGCGCCAATCATTTGTCTGTATTAGCCCCTCCTATAATATGTTACATTGTTGGGGGATTCAGTGATTGCAACCAATTTGCAATCAGAAAACCTGGTAAGCTAAAGGCCATCTACTTTAGCCTGGACTTCCAAAAAATAGATTCTGAGCAGTAAATGGCTCCACATAGATCCTAGTGGAACCCCACTGATGACGGCTGTACTGGCAGAGGTTGATTCACCAACTTTGATAGTATGTGCTCTGTTAGTGAGGCAAATGACTACCCATCTAGTGATATAAGGGATAATCTCCAGCTGGGAGAGTTTCTCTAGGTTACCCAAGTGGGATATTGAGTCAAAGACTTGTCCAGATCAGGATAGGTGGTATGCACTGTCTTACCTTCATCCAGGGTTTTGGTGACTTTTTGAAGGATGATCTACCCTTAATGAAGCCAAATTGGGTTAGGTTTAGAGTTTGAAAGTCACCTATGTCCTTGTTGCAAAAGTCCATGATGATTCTTTCCATGGTCTTGCAGATGAGAATGGGTTAGACTTATGGGTCTATAGTTCCTAGGGTTGGCTAATGGCCCCCCTTTGTGCAAGGGGATTACTGTTGCTGTTTTTCACTCCTCCAGAACAAAGCCAGTTCTCAAGCTATGGTTAAACAGGACACTAAGTGGGCCTGCTAGGTCCTGTTTTGGATTGCTTAGTAAGTAATCTGACATGTTACCTGGTACTACTGAAGCTGTGTTTTTAGCTTTGGAGAATGCAGATATGACAAAGCCAAATTGGGTTAGGTTTGGAGTTTGAAAGTCACCTATGTTTTTGTTGCAAAGGTCCATGATGATTCTTTCCATGGCCTTGCAGATGAGATTGGGTTAGATTTATGGGTCTATAGTTCCCAGGGTTGGCTGATGGCCCCCCTTTGTGCAAGGGGATTACTGTTGCTGTTTTTCACTCCTCCAGAACAAAGCCAGTTCTCAGGCTATGGTTAAACGGGACACTAAGTGGGCCTGCTAGGTCCTGTTTTAGATTGCTTAGTAAGCAACCTGACATGTTACCTGGTACTACTGTGGCTGTGTTTTTAGCTTTGGAGAATGCAGATATGACCTGATGTCTAGAAATACTAGGCAGAAGACTGGTGTGAGGTATGCTCTGGGGTATGGCCAGTGGGACCAGAGGGGTGAAGTTTGCTCCAAATCTTTCAGCTAGCAGGTTGGTAATTTCTTCTTAGCATTAAGCAGCAGAACTTTGAGTTGGCCTCCAGTGGATTTACTAACATCAGAACTTTTGTTGCTTTGATATTGCCTAAAAAATACATTATGGGGAGGAGAGCACCTGTGGCAGTATCCAACAGCCTAGAGGACACAGGTGCAGACCATCTCTGGCAAAGCAGCATGGCCCGTCGACCATGTCATCCCAGGATGAAAGATACTGGATTCCCCCTGGACTGACACCAGAAGCTAAGCCAACTGGTGAAGTTGATCACTTTTGTTTATATTGTGGCATCATACTGGGTGAAGGTAGAATGCTGCTTATGGCTAGGGTCATACCTGCTTGGGATACATAATCTGACAGTTCAGTCCTGTGTCTCTTTATATAGTCCAGAGAGGTATGTCTCAAGTAATTCACCCCAACATGAACTATGACAGAGTCATAATTGTAATGGTTGTTGAGTGACATGAGTGACTTATTATGATGCACTCAGTTGTATACTGTTGGTGTATTCAGGCACATGTTGTTGCAGTGGAGCAGATGAACTGTTGACAAAGTTCAGATTCCACCATCACAATGACAACTGCAGTATGGCATAGGTGTGCAAGTGTCTACATACCATCATTAAATGCTCTGTGACACACAATATAAATTCATATTGATTACATGGTCACATATGTCTTGTCTCATGCACGCTATTATGCTGTGAAACACACAGCAGTGCATCACTTTTTTGATACAACTGCAACCTTGTGGAGTTCATTGTATGTGCAGTTATGTTGCTATAACCAACGATTATTGAGGGTGTCAGCAGCACCATTGTGACTATTAACATTTGTGTCAGGAAATGTTCTGAATGGGCCAGAAACAACTGATCTGTAATGTGTCCAGATATGGCATCAGGCTGCTCAAACACAGCTTGCCATGAAACACATACAGGCGCATGTTGTGCAATTGATGCAAGTACATGATGGTTGTACGACTATGTGCATAGTACCAGTGTGTGGAACACAATGAATGACTACGGTTATTTTTGTAGGTCTTTTCACAAATCATTTATTCCAATGCATTTGAAATGTTAAGTGGAATACACAACTAAGCACAGATGTGCATATGGATGCCAACAGATATACCCAACTGGAGGACAGGCAATCTGCTAGCTGACAGTTTGTCTCACATGTCATCCTCCTGTTGCCACTGTCCATTAGCCAAAGTATACTTGCAAACTTTACTTGGTGTTTATGCTAAGCAGGGCAGCCCATATGTGTGCTCTGTATGGCTAACAACACAGAATCAATGGGCTGTGACAACATCACAGATTGCCTATAGTGTGACTCAGAACATGGACCTACCAGACATGGTTGGGTCCATACTTCAACACAGCCTTCAGATGGAATATGCTCCCATTGTAGGATGTACATCAATATGCATCCATCTGACTGGGGGGGGGGCATCACCTGAAGTATAGACACATCATGACTATCCTCATCTGTGAGATAGACCAACATGTCACCATGGACCTTTTCTAAATGGACACTGGTAATATAATGGCTGCATGTGAAAGACATGTGTGATCTGCTCTGGCTACATCCATGTCTGTTACATCTGTTACGTCTTCAAGAAAGTCAACAAGGGCATACATGATGACAGCACTATCATCCTGAGGAACTTGTCCAGGCCAGGGCACTGACACAAATCCACACTGATGTATTACAGCAACACTGTCATAAGTGCCATAAACACCTATATCAACAAGTGGGCTGAGCACTGGATCACATATGTAACATATAAATATGCTTAAGTGTGTGTCGTGACCTTATCTAGAATGACATATACATCCTTTGTCCAAACAGCTTTCTGGAGGACTGCAGATTGTGGACAATCACTGAATCCAAGTGTGATATTAGTGTAATATAGACAGTATCAACACACACAAAGGATTGCTGCCACAACCGTGAAGACACATGAGATGAAAAAAATCATGGGGGGGGGATTTGTTAAATTATAAAAGCAAACATACAACCTAATGATAATGTAGCCAGTACATCCCTATGAGCAGATCAAGCAGTACGCGACCTATGTACTCAGGTAGATGGTATGAGGAACATTCACAAGCATGTGCCCACAGTGGTGACTACTCCTTTGCATGTAGCACAACTCCTGAGTATGCGCAGGACATCCACATCAAAGGCCATTATACTTCCACAGTTCACAGCCTTCATCACACCAGTAACTGAGCACAATGCATCCTTTTTCATGTAATTCCAAATACATCTTCTAGGGGTGCGTTACTCAAGTGTACCACATTTGCTACAGTGAGCTCCCACACATCTTACTGGCCATACACAAGTACTCTTTCTGTTGTATAAACATTACTGTCTGATGGTGCAGAACCCCCATCAAGGTGTTATACCAGATGCATATGTGATATGAGTTGCTGTGATGCACAGAATACATACATAACTGACTGACAAAATTGATGACATGGATTACAATCGTGACCGTGTGGACTGTGCCATATATATGCCATGCACACCTGTCAACTAGCCTGGACTGATCATAATCTCACATACGGGTATAGCAGTGTTCCTAACACCTTCAGCAGATGTTAAAGTTTCAGAATGGTATGCTTGATTCCCTTCATTGACTGCTGATGAATCATAATAGCTGTACAAGTGTGTTCTTGAGGAACTATATATGATCACTCACAATCCCATATGTTATGCCAAAGACATGGGATTACAGGTGCTCATCATCATCTTATTTCGGCTGTTCCCGTTAGGGGTCACCACAGCGGATCATCTGTTTCCATTTCTTACTGTCCTCTGCATCATGCTCTTTCACACCTGCATGTCCTCTCTCACCACATCCATAAACCTTATCTTAGGCCTTCCTCTTTTCCTCTTACCTGGCAGCTCCATCCTTAGCATCCTTTTCCCAATATACCCAGCATCCCTCCTCAGCACATGTCCAAACCAATGCAATCTCGCCTCCCTTGCTTTGTCTCCAAACTGTCCAACCTGAGCTGACCCTCTAATATACTGATTCCTAATCCTGTCCATCCTAGTCACACCCAGTGCAAATCTTAACATCTTTAACTCTGCCACATCCAGCGCTGACTCCTGCCTTTTTGTCAATGCCACCGTCTCCAACCCATATAACATAGCTGATCTCACTATCCTCTTGTAGACCTTCCCTTTCACTCTTACTGGTACCTGTCTGTCACAAATCACTCCTGACACTCTTCTCCACCCATTCCACCCTACCTGTACTCTCTTTTTCACCTCTCTTCCACACTCACCATTACTCTGAACTGTTGATTCCAAGTACTTAAACTCATCCACCTTTACCAGCTCTACTCCCTGCATCCTCACCATTCCTCTACCCTCCCTCTCATTTACACACATATATTCTGTTTTAGCCCTGCTGACCTTCATTCCTCTCCTCTCTAAAGAATATCTCCACCTCTCCAGGGTCTCCTCAACCTGGTCCCTACTCTCACTACATATCACAATGTCATCTGCAAACATCATAGTCCACAGGGCCTCCTGTCTGATCTCATCTGTCAACCTGTCCATCACCACTGCAAATAAGAAAGGGCTCAGAGCTGATCCTTTATGTAATCCCACCTCCACCTTAAACATATCTGTCACTCCCACCACAGTCCTCACTAATGTCACACTACCCTCGTACATATCCTGTACCACTCTTACATACTTCTCTGCCACTCCCGACTTCCTCATACAATACCACAACTCCTCGCTAGGCACCCTGTCATATGCTTTCTCTAAGTCCACAAAGACACATTGCAACTCCTTCTGACCTCTGTATTTCTCCAACAACACTCTCAGAGCAAACACTGCATCTGTAGTGCTCTTTCCTGGCATGAAACCATACTGCTGATTGTTAATCATCACCTCCCTTCTTAACCTAGCTTCCACTACTCTTTCCCATAACCTCAAGCTGTGACTGATCAATTTTATCCCTCTGTAGTTACTGCAGCTCTGCACATCACCCTTATTCTTAAAGATAGGTACCAAAACACTTTTTCTCCACTCCTCCGGCATCCTCTGACTTTCCAAAATTTCATTAAACAATCTGGTTAAAAATTCCACTGCCATTTCTCCTATGCACATCCATGCATCCACTGGTATGTCATCTGGGCCAACAGCTTTTCCATTCTTCATCCTCTTCATAGCTGTCCTTACTTCCTCCTTGCTAATCTGTTTCACTTCCTGATTCACTATCCCCACATCATCCAACCTTCTCTCTCTCTCTCATTCTCTTCATTCATCAGCCCTTCAAAGTACTCTTTCCATCTACTCAATACACTCTCCTCACTTGTGAGTACGTTTCCCTCACTATCCTTTATCACCCTTACCTGCTGCACATCTTTCCCAGCTCTGTCTCTCTGTCAAGCCAATCGGTACAGGTCTTTTTCTCCCTCTTTAGTGTCCAATCTTTCATACAACTCTCCATATGCCTTATCCTTAGCCACCTATCACTTTGCCATGCGCCTCATCTCCTTATACTCATGTCTACTTTCTTCATCTCTTTGACAATCCCACTTCTTCGCCAGCATCTTCCTCTGTATACTCTCCTGTACTTCCTCATTCCGCCACCAGGTCTCCTTGTTCTCCTTCCTGTGTCCAGATGTTACACCAAGCACCTTTCTAGCAGTCTCCCTTACTAGCTCTGCTGTAGTTACCCAGCTATTCAGTAACTCTTCACTGCCTCCCAGTGCCTGTCTTAACTCTTCCCTGAACTCCACCTCACAATCACCCTTTTTTAACTTCCACCATTTAATCCTTGGCACTGCTTTCACACTCATCCTCCTCTTCTTGATCACCGTCATCCTACAGACCACCATTCTATGCTGCTTAACTACACTTTCCCCTGTCTCCAATCTCCTTCAGACTGGCCCTCCTACACAGGATATAATCCACCTGTGTGCATCTTCCTCCACTCTTGTACGTTGCCCTATGCTCCTCCCTCTTCTTAAAATACGTATTCACCACAGCCATGTCCATCCTTTTCACAAAATCCACAATCATTTGACCTTCTGCATTCCTCTCCTTAACACCATACCTACCCATCACTTCCTCATCCCCTCTGTTCACTTCACCAACATGCCCATTGAAGTCCGCTCCAATCACTAGTCTCTCGCCCTTGGGTACACTCACCACCACTTCATCCAACTCACTCCAAAATTTTTCTTTCTCATCCATCGTACACCCAACTTGTGGAGCATATGAACTAACTACATTCAACATTACACCATCATTTTCAAGCTTCATAAACATCACTCTATCAGACACTCTCTTCACCTCCAAAATACTCTTGGCATACTGTTCCTTTAGGATAACCCCTACCCCATTTCTCCTGCCATCCACACCATGATAGAACAATTTCTGATATTGTCCATGATTGTGCGCGCTTCTGTCTACTGTTGTCTATGAGCCTATTACTATGTGTCCCACTTGGTTGAGACCTCTGCTGACATTACACTCATATTCAGGCAACTCATTTTGCACAGCTTTATAATATACACCTAAATCCTATTGTATATATCATCCCTGGTATATGTCCTCTCCATTATACATGTCAGGATGCTTATATAACCAAGAATCTTCTCCAATTTTATGTCACCTTGTGTGACAGTTACATAATATACATTCACTGTGTAGTCCGTACTGCATCATGTTGGTATGTGATTAGTGTTCATGCTACAACTAGCTTAATCACATGCCCTCATCTGCTGTACATTACCATGTTTGACCTGTCCTCTTCCCGTGTTCATTCCTACAGTTCATCTGTGTGTCCTTATTTAATACACACACTTCAATGACTGTTTATTTATAATGCAGTCTATGTACCCTTATGGATCATTTACACAGCTTTTATTCAGTATGCCTGACACAGGTTTCCACAGTACTCTGCACTGTATATACTATTATATAATGTGCTGGAACTATGTACATTGCTTTATCAATAATCCTGGTAATCACTGTGGCATTCCATGCAAACACACAGACCTAGTTTGCCCGTAGGTAAAGAAGCTTACATGTCTGCTAGTTTTCTGACTGGCAACACAGCTGCTGAACACAAAGTCTCGCTTGTTTATGTTTAAACATGGTGCGCAGCATGCATATACAATTAGCACTGCTGCTCACTGCGCAAATAAATAAACTTCATTTAGGCTTTGCGTGAAGCCTACACAGAGCTTATTGAATCTCCAGGTATATATAAACACCAGTTATCCAGTAACTAGATTAATATGTTAAAATGACAAACTGACAATCAATGCAAAATAACTTTTAAAGGATATATGTAAACTGCAACTTCTATTACTATAATTAATCCAAAAATACAGCAACAGCTACAAATGACATCTGGGAAGGAACTAGAAGAGCTGCACCTTTATTCAATAACTACAGTGCATCACCTGCCCTAGTTCCATTGTCTGCCATCCTGACAACTTATGGTACAAGTAAATTAAAGAAGAAAAACTGTTAACTTTGCAGGACATACCTTTATAACAGTGTAAAGAACAGAATTACAGTATAAATACACAGTACTTGTATGACATTTAACTATTGCCTCACTGGATGATATTCTAGCTATAACAGACACAAACTCCAACCCTCCTGAGACTGGGTATAATACATAGCAACAAACTCTGAAGAGGTTAGTTAGCTCACTCAATCATTGAGGGACATCAGAACCTATTGGAATATATTCTGTCTAGTCAAGACTTCTCGAATATGCAAAACCAATCTGTTGCAATTTCAGGGATTGAACAAGACCCATCTTCCATGTGGACTTTAGCCTGACTCGGGCTACCAGCATTCAACAATAAAGATTTATTGTCGTTATGGTGAGCTGCATCCAATGGGACAGCCTCTCACTGGAATCTGTTCACAATTTATCTTTGGCTATTGCATTTTCTTCATCTTGATCCTTTTTGGTTGTTCCTGCTGTTTCCAAAGGGAGTTGGAAGCCAACCAATCATGTTTCTTTCATCCTTGGGTGTTGTGCCCACTCCCTTGCATTGCAGTGGCATATGTCATATGTGGAGTAGTCATCATCATCTGCAAGTAACACAACAACAAAGAGATGCACTGTTGTCTTGAGATACCCTAAATGGTTGCCATACATTGCTCCTTGATTTCACCATTGAGTATCTTCTCCCAGTCATTGTAGTCCAGGCATATAAAAATGAAGTGCTAAGGAACATTAGCATTTACAGTCTTATGGTTTGCCCTGTACATTATCTCAGTGACTGGTGTTGATGCAATAAGTAAAATGCTGAGCTTCATGCAGATAAATGATACAGGATCACCTCCTTTAACCCTTTCAGGAAGACCAGTTAACCAAAGGTTACTGCATCTAGATCAATTTTCTAAGTCTTCAATTTTTAGCTTCAAGTGCTGTGTTCAGCAATGGACCTCCCAGAACTGATTACAGCCTTTGTAGATTGTCTAACTTAGATTGCTGCTGGGTTAATGCCAGTTCAAGTTTTAGCAAGATTACACTCATGAGACAATAGGATTTTCTTTATATACTGCATATCAGCTGCTGTTGATTTTAACAGGTGCATGAGTGATTCAAGTGCAGCTTTGATACCCTTTAATGCTTCCACAAAAAGACAGAAAGCAGCATTCATATTAACACAGGCTTTGAAGAAGTATTTCAATTCCATCTTCTCTACAGCTGATTATTTTTCCCATAATATGCATCTACACTAAAAGGAATCACTACATAGATGTTATGTTTGTAGGTCATACTTGAACCTAAAATAACTGGGAGATTTAATGTAAGGCGTAAACTGCTGAGCTACACATCCTCTAACATGCTTGTTTCCAAGCATGACCCCCAGACTGTCCATAATTTTGCACACGTTAGACCTATCCCTCATAATAGTTTTGAGTTTCTGGTAAATAACTAATAATGCTATTGTCTTGGATATGTAAATTAATTAACTTTAAGTAAACTATATATTAGACATTTGTTAAAATGTATCCCTAATTTTGGGTCTTTATGCACCCATATTATGTATGGTTTGTATAGAATTCAGAGTTATATAAGTCAAGCTCATAAAACCACTTGAAAATCAATAATTCTGCACCACAGATTTCTTACTCTGTTGCACTGTGTATGATATTTAATCAGCTTTTCTTTAGGTGTGTATAGCCTGTCAGCTGTTGAACTCAGGCCTCTGTATTCCTTTGTTGGTATATGTGGTTGATCTGTGCTGGATGGTTGACTGTAGTACTGTTGTCAGGGTGACTCAAAAGGTAAGACAAGCCTTTCATGTTACAAATGTGGATGTATGTGGATTCTATTCCCACCCTAGCTGCTGTGTCCTTCCTCTATTATAGGGTATACATTTCAGTATGGGGGATATTCACCATCAGACTAAAATGCTACTGTGGCTTTGTATATAAAGGTCACTCATATTAGCTTACAGTTGCCTGCCACATGTACCACACACTTGCTATTCTCCTGACTGTATTGCAATTGTCATTAACTGAGTTGTGGGTAGTCATGCAATGGTACAGCATTTCATTGTATGTTTGCATTTCTCTTCCAAACCTTCATTGTCACTATCATTTCTGATAAGTGCATTTTTTATTTGATATATTGTTTCTTTCCAGTATCTTTTCTGTTCTGATACTGCAGAGGGCAAAGGCTGTGATAAAGAAGTTATGTACTCACCATAACGTTCCATCTGAGTAGTTGTACTTCATTTTCTGCAACCTGTGGGTATTCGGATCCATATCGGATCCGAGCCGGCAACATTTTATCAAGCATCTGCTCCAAGCTCCTCCCCTTACCCATAATCCCTCACCTCTCCTACCTTTCCTCAGATCGAGTTTGCTACTAACCAAACTATTAGCAACTCAATAACGTTAACCTAGAACATGGGGGAAGGAGGGAGGGACAGTTGCAAAAAATGAAGTATAACTACTCAGATGAAACGTTATGGTGAGTACATAACTTCTTTATCTGAAGTAGTTAACTTCATTTATCTGCAACCTGTGAGACAGAGTCCCCAGACAGAAAACTCCTGGGAGGCCCTCATGGAAGAATATTCCTAAGCACCGCAGAGCCAAAGGATGCTCTCCCTCTAGATATCAAATCCAACTTATAATAAGAGATGAATGTATGTGACCTTGCCCAGGTCGCTGCTGCACAGATATCATCCAGAGAAACCCTAGACCAAAAAGCAGCAGAAGTTGCCATAGATCTGGTGGAATGGGCTTTTATAGGACCAGGTGGGGATAGGCCTTTCTCCCTATAGACTTGCAGTATTCATTGTGTAATCCACCTGGCTAAGGAGACCTTTGAAATGGCCTTGCCCAAAAAGGGTCTAGAAAAAGACACGAATAATTGGTCAGACTTACGAAACTGCTTAGTCCTGTGTAGATAGAAATGAAGCTGTCTATGAACATCTAGCAAGTGCAGCTTATATTCACCCTTGTTCTGGAAATTTGGAAAGAACAAGGCAGATTAATCATCTGGTTAATGTTAGATTTAGAAGCCACTTTTGGTAAGAAAGAAGGGTTCGTGCGAAGCAAAACCTTGTCTTTTCAAGTAGGGGGGCACGGTAGACAAAGCTTGGATCTCAGAAACCCTTTTAGCCAAAGTAATGGCCACTAAAAAGGCCGTCTTCCAGGACAGAAATGTTAGGTGTACAGACGCTGCTGGTTCAAAAGGGGGTGCCACCAATGCCTGCAGAACTAGAGTAAGGTCCCAAGGGGGGACGGAATTCTTAACCGGGGGACGCAAGAGAAAAGTACCTTTTAGAAAGGCCTTGCACAATCTCAAGGAGGTCAGAGCATTCACATTTTTGCCAATATGAAAATTAGATATGACTGCCAGTTGTACTTTCACTATGGAGGAACTAGCCCCTTGTTGAAAAATATATGACAAAAACTCCAAGACTGCAGGAACCGGGGCAGTAAATGTATCTATGTTTCTCTGAGAAGCCCAAATAGAGAAGCGTTTCCATTTGCTGCGATACACCTTCCTAGTGGAAGCTTTGAGGGATGCCACCAGAATACTCTTTACCGAAGATGATAAACCGGGAGCCCTAGCAATCAGGGGAACTGGAGCAACCAAGCCGTCAGCTTGAGGCTAGCCAGGTTGGGCGGACTGATGCCCAAGGGATGGGATATGAGATCTGGGCAGGGATCTAGAATCCGTGGAGAAGTTAGAGCATGAGACCAGAGGAAGGGGAACCACACTTGATGAGGCCAGAACGGGGCAATGAGGATCACTTTGCACCCCAGTCAGTATGCTTTCTGAAGAAACTTCGGAATTAGAGGTAGTGGAGGATAGGCATACAGTAACCCGGGAGGCCAAGCATGGACTACAGCATCTCTGGGGGAGTCCCCTGTGGAGGGGATTAGAGAGAAGAATTTGCTGCACTTTCTGCTGGAAGGAGATGCGAAGAGATCGCAGCAAGGGTGACCCCCATGCTAGGAAGATCTCCTCCGCTACTGACTGTTTCAGAGACCACTCGTATGCCATTAGAATAGCCCGACTCAATCTGTCCACTAAAATGTTGGAGCGTCCCGGGATGTGCGTTGCAATCAGAAACCGACGGGTGGAAATCGCCCACTCCCACACTCTCATGGCCTCGTGGCAGAGAGGGTAAGATCTGGTCTCTCCTTGCTTGTTGATGTACCAGACAATGGACATGTTGTCTGACTGAACTGCAATCGTCCCCGGGGGGAGAGCAGTGTGAAAGGCTTACAATGCTAAAAGCACTGCCCTCATCTCCAGAACACTAATATGCAATCTGGTCTCAGTTTGGAACCATGTGTCTTGGACTGTCCTTCCCAAAACGTGCCTCCCCACCCGAGCTGGGAGGTGTCCGTGGTCACTGTGGCTTGGGCTAGGGATGTTAAGAATGGGTGACCTGCCAAGATTTCTGGCGATTGGAGCCACCAGAGAAGAGAAGTCTTGCAGGCTTTGCTGATCCGTATAGGGTAGTCCATGGGGAGGTCTAACCAAGACCACTGAACTGCCAAGGTCCACTGAAGCACCCTCATGTGAAGGCACACGCATGGTAGAATTGAAATTGCTGCTGCCATGGAGCTTAGGGTGCAGAGAATGTCACTCGCCATTGGTGTCCTGGGGCCGAGGATCACTGACACATGGGCCCGTAGGTTCTGGATCCTGTCCTGAGTGAAAAAAACTTGTAATAGTAGAGTGTCCAACCGTGGCCCTATGAATTCCAAGGTCTGTGTCAGATTTAGGCGGGACTTGGAGATGTTGATGGTGATCCCTAGACTGACTGCAAGATGCATGAAGGAGTCTCTGGCCATGAAAAGTAGACGCTTGGTGGTAGCAGCGAGGAGCCAATCTTCTCGGTAAGGAAACACCTGAATTCCCTGAAGCCTCAGGTGAGCAGCTACTACTGCCATAACCTTGGTAAACACCGTGCGGACTGTGGTGAGACCATAAGGTAGAGCTCTGAACTGGAAATGACTGGCTCCCAGCCAGAAGTGAAGAAATCTCCTGGAGCTTCTGCAAATATTGATGTGGTAGTAAGCGTCCTGGAGGTCTATCGAGCACATCCAGTCGCATCCTCAGAGATAAGGTAGGATGGACTGTAAGGTGACCATCCGGAATTTCTGCTTGGCTACCGACAGGTTCAGGGTAGACAGGTCCAATATGGGGTCTGAGTTCCGCCGTCTTTTTTGGCACTAAAAAAACCCTGGAGTAAACGCCTAATCCGGACTGATCTGGGGGGACCGATTCAATGGCCCGATTGTAAAGCAGCTTTGAAATTTTGTGTGCTGCGGCCTCCCTTTGAGTGGGTGGGACATCTGGGAGGCGCTTTGATTGTATAGGTGGGGCAATGAACGGGATGGAGTATCCTCTGGATATTATTTGGAGCACCCAACGGTCTGTCGCGATGGACTCCCAAGTCGTTCGGTGCAATGACAATCTTCCCCCCGACTGTCTACAGAGTAGGACAGTTGGGCAACCCCTCAGGGTTGCTGCGCGGGTCAGTCTAAGAAGGTCTCCCTCAACCCAAAGTTCCTCAGAACCCCCCTCTGCCTCTGGGGCGGCATTTGTCTTGTCCCCCTCTGCCTCTAGGGGATGACTTGTCCTGAATGTCATGGGAAAGCTGAGATTTTCGGAACCACATCTTTTCTGCCCTCTCTGATTCATAGAAAAGGATCTTTGAGGGCTAGAGAAGCGGACTCCGACAGCAGACAGAGTCTTCCCGTCCTTCTCGCTCTGGATTAAGGTGTCACGAACTGTCTTCCAAAAAATGGAGGAACTGTCAAAGGGAGCATTCGTGAAAGACGCCTTGAAGGGATCCGCGAGTTGACAGAGTCTGAGTCAGGCGTGCCGCCTCATAGCTACACCAGTCCCAGCCGCCCCAGCTGTTCCTTCCGTGGCATGGGAAAGAAGACGCATGGACATGTTAGAAATGGATTTCAGAGTTGACATTTTCACCGAGAACAGCCGCTTGTCCTCTGGCAACAAGGACTCTGGGGGTGACAGCAAATTCTGTGACCAGGTCTCGCTGGAGTCGAATGATGTGTGCCAAGTAATTCAGCACTCGTATGGAAAATGACGCTGAAGAAAAAACTCGCTTCCCAAAGTGATCCACCGCCCTAGACTCTTTGTCCGGAGGGTGGACTGAAGAACGTTCCTGAGACAGTTCTCTCTTGGTGGCAGCCACTACCACCATAGCATCCACAGGGGATCCCTTGTACCAAGCCTGTCTGTCTGTGGGAGGAGAAAGGATCCTGTCTGGGCGTTTGGGTATTGGCTCTATGGTGTCAGGCTCCTTCCATGCCCGCGTGGTGATAAGATCCACTAATGGATCTGCAGGAGGGGACACCCAGGATGTAGATGGGCCCATGCTAAAGGCCTCCAAGAATTCTGACTCATCTGTTGAGGGTTTTGGGGCTGACCAACCTCCCCTCTGGTGGAGGATTTCCATGATGTCTCCAAAGGAGACATCCTCGGGAGGTGAACTGAGGGAACCCTCACCTTCATCCAAGTCAGTGTCTTCTGTGAGGGATTTGGGGGGGAGTCCATGTGCCTCCTCTTACATGAATGCTTACATGGGGTCTCCTCAGAGGGACTCTCTGAAGAGGGCTCTTAAGTCATGGGGGGTTCCAAGATGGGCTCCACCTGGGGGTCCTCTGGCATGGGCTGTCCCTGGGACAAGCTGATGGAAGTCATGACCAAATCCAAGGCAGCCTGGGTGGAGTCCAAGGCAATGGGCTGGGGTCTCAATCCCTGTGAGAGAACCCTCTCCACCACGTTGAAGGCCGAAGGAGAGCGCACCCTCTTGGCAACCAACAAGGAAGAAGTTCTCCCCGGCTCCGTCGTGAGGATCGGGGCCGAGGCCAAGGTAGCCAGGGTTCCGAAGGAATGGCTCGGATCCGACAAAGTTGGAGCCGAAGACATCTTCGTTCCCTCTGATCTGGCTCCCTGTTCTCGTCCCCGAGAGTTGCTCGGATCTGAACAAGTCTGATCTGTGGAACTCAAGGTAATGGCCGGCATCGAGGTTGGAGGAACCATTGGCACCGAACCTCCAGCTCTGAGGATCCTCAGATCCATAAACTCAGAGACTGATGGTCGGATCAGGGAAGAAGAGATAGGATGGAAGAAGGGCATAGAGGTCCCCTCTCCAGCCGGAGAGGGGCCTGGCAAGACTCCCATTTATATTTGGGTCCAAATGAATCTCCGCACCATCCTGTCCACTTCAAGCTCCGATAGATTCTGAGTCGACCGCGAGGAGGCGACCGACTCGGATCTGGCCTTGTGAGACGACCTCAAAGAAGGCCTCCGATCCAAGGGCTCTGTGGGCTCTGGGGAGAACCTTGGGTAATGGAGCCGAGAAGTGGCCCTAACAACTTTCACAGGTGGACAGAAAGGCTCCCGCTCAGGAGATCGCTTGTGGTGCCTCTCTACCCTTCTGTCTCTATTTTGTCCTTATCTGTAGCTTTTGTCCCTGCCTCAGCAGGCTTAGAGGGAGGTTGAGTCCCAGCCTGAGGGGAGGGTTGGTCAGCTACAGGAGCTGATGTCGAGGCCGTCGTCTCTAAGGCAGAAACTGGTAGCAGGCCCTTGGCTACCAGTTTCGCCATCCTCTCTTTAAGGGCTCTTGGAATGAAGCCTGCACACACAGCACATGGCAAACTAAGATGGGGAACGCCAAGGCAAATAACACACAGAGTGTGGCCATCAGCCGGTGAAAGCTTGTGGCCACACTCTGTGCATTTCTTGAACACTGGTTTAGGCTGGTCAGCCATAACACACTCCACTGAGCCAAACGCAAAACTAGACACACACACACACTCAGGGGTTGGCAAGGTCTACTCTATTTCAAGAAAGAAACACAAACTTTATAACTACTAACTTTTTTTATTTTTTTTTTTTAAACAAACCGACGACAAGATGAAGGGGAGGAAGGGCTATAACAAACAACTACTCTCACACACTAACTTAAGAATCAAAAGTTCCACTTATTATACCCAATTTGGAGCTATAGAGACCATGATGCTTATGCATGAAGCGGCAAACCAGATCTGGGGGAAGGTAGGAGAGGTGAGGGATTATGGGTAAGGAGAGGAGCTTGGAGCAGATGCTTGATAAAATGTTGCCGACTTGGATCTAATATGGATCCAAATACCCACAGGCTGCAGATAAATGAAGTTAACTACTTTAGATCTGTAGTTTCTGTAGTACAAGATTTGATTCCTTCAGCCCTCATTTGCATACTGTATGACAGTGAGCAAGTCAACAATTGCTCCCGAGTTACCCCTGAAAAAAGAGCTGTGTACCTAATGGCCTTCCTGACTAAGAAATAGGTATTACATGTTTTCCTTTTGTATGCAGCAGCATCCAGAGCAGTGGCTAAGCTATGAACTACTATGTACCTCAACCTACAACACCTCCAGCATCTCCACCGCAGCCTAACCTAGCCACCTTCTCAGAACTGGCATCAGCAGCAGCAGCAGAGACTTCTAGGCCCTCTAATCCTTCACCAGGTGGGACTTTACCAGTCAAGGGAGCAGCTGTTCCTGCCGGTGTACCCAACAGCACAAGTGACCAGTATGTACCACAAAGGCAGCTGGCTGACATAGTGGGGCTGATAGTTAACTTGTGTCTGAATGCCTGAATTGGACACTTAAAATGTCTCCTTCTGTGGTGAGCAGAATCACACCCCTGCCTGCCACAGGCCACCCTATCAAAACCATGGCACAGTGCTAAGTGTATTGTGTAACTTCCTGCTCAGTCACACATAGGCAGGATGGTATACTGGACATCTCTAACCTATCCTGGGGTTCCCCTCCCTTTTGTGTTATTGCCCTCCTTTGTCCATAGTCCAGTTCTCCCCGTCACCACTGTCTTTCCTCTGTCTGATGTTTGCTAATCCACTCCACTCCCCCTCCTCAGTGTGTGAGCATCTCCATGTCTGTCTTGTCTGTGTTCTATGTCTCTGCTTCCACCCTGTTAACTGCCCTAACCCTCTTTTCACCCTTTCATCTTTCCTTACTTCATTGCTCAGTTAAACCTATTATGTAGAAAATGGGTACCTGTTCCACATAAATAATTTTATCTTGCATTTCACATCTTCACATACCGCTCAACTGTCAAAATGTTTGATAGCCAGTTATATTTTGTCCTTTAATATTTTTGTCCATAGCTCCTATGACTGAAAATTATGTTGAGAGTTTACAATAAAATAAAACTAACATTTTAAAACTTACCCTAATCAGGGTCTTTTTCCCTGTTTTTTTTTGGCTTTGCGCAAACAAACAGTAACCACTGCATCACCCCTACAGTATCATCCTCCCTGATAAGTTCTGACCATAAAGTAGTCACTTTCAAAGCCAGCATCTCCCTTGACCCCCTCTAGCTAGGGTCAAACAAAAAAACTTCTCCAAAGCTGATTACAACCTCCTGAGGGATGGTATAAACAGCTTAACAGCCCCCTCCTCCTCCATAGGAACTGCCACCAATGTCCAAATTTACACCAAGGTATTATACAAGCATTTATACAGATGAATGGAAACAGGAATACTCAACAGGACTAAATTATCCTCCGCAAGGAAGAGTAAACCTGTCTGGTGCACACCTGCAATAAATAAACTCTATAACAAAAGAAAAAATTGCTGTCCAGGATCAAGAAGAAGCAGGTGCCCAATTGGAAGCAATCTCTCCTTAGCCTGAACAAGCAAATAAGAGCACTAGTGAAATCCTCTAAAGACAACTTAGAATCCAAATTGGCCCCATCTACTAGCAACAATCATAAGGCCTTCTTCACATATGTCTGCAATCTCATAGGAAGTACCCAGATCTCTTCTAAACTGGTGGTCAAGGCCACCACATACACAAATGCTGTAGATATAGCCAATCTAATGGCTAACAGATTCCCCGAAAATGTCACCCCTCTGCCCCCCGCATCAGTAAATCAGGACATATCCAGTACCCCCCCTCCTCTTATCTCTAGGGAAGAGGTCATCACTACCCTCTCAAAGGCAAAAAAATACAGCCTCCATGGGACCCAATAACATCCCAGGCTGCATCCTACATGAACTCAGGCACAAACTTACAGCACAATAGGCACCCTATTCAACCAAAGCCTGAGTACCAGCTTTGTCCCAGCCTAGTGGAGGACAGCCACTGTCATCCCTTTACACAAAGGTGGAGCGTCCACCGATCCGGGATGTTATAGACCCATCAGCCTAACTAACCTGATTTGCAAGGCCATGGAATGGATTATCATGGACCTCATTAACAGGGACATTGGCAACCTCTACTTACTCGACCCCACATAGTTTGGCTTTGTTAAGAGGAGGTCATGTCTGTTAAATCTGGTCAACTTCTTTGAGACAGTCACCAAAGCCTTGGACGAGGGAAAGACGATGCACACCATCTACCTTGACCTGGCCAAAGCCGTCGGCACTATTCCCCACTCAGGCATAATAGATAAACTCTCTCAACTAGGCATCAATCCATCTGTTACTAGATGGGTGGCAAACTGGCTCACCAACAGAACCCACCTAATCAAAATGGGGGACGCCACCTCAAGCAGTAGACCCGTATTGAGCGGTGTACCCCAGGGATCGGTCTTGGGGCCTCTTTTATTTGGGATATACTTCTCTGAGGTGCAGGCCAAAACCAGTGGGCTATGGCTGACCAAGTCTGCAGATGACTGCAAGTTGGGCGTGGTCATCAATTCCCCAGGTGATGTTTCACCCAAATAAATGACTGGTGCCAGAAACATGGCTCAAGCTGAATTCCAAAAAATGCATCATCATCCCCTTTGGGGAGAGTGACGTCCCCACATATTATCACATTAATAACAACGTCCTACGAACGCAATCAGTCGTTAGAGATTGGGCACCCAGGTTGATAGCAACTTGACTTTTGACCACCATATTGCTTCCATTATAAGGAAAGTTTCTACATGGCCCACCTCATAAGTACGAGTATCTCATCCAGGGTCAAGGAGGTCATAACATCCCTGTATTCTTTCCTTATAAGGCCAATTATTGAGTACAATGCCCCCTTTAGCATGTACCTTGTAAAGCCCATGCAGCAGCTGGAGAGACCACAAAGGTTCCTCACCAGGAGAATCCAGGGCCACAAACATCTACCCTACACAGACAGGCTAAAAACCCTTTCCCTCTACTCAGTTTCATACAAACTCCTCAGAAGTGGCCTGTCTCTGGCATACAAAGCAATCTCAGACCCCACCTTGATGGGACTGCTGCACATCTGCAAGTCAAGCTCTACTCAAGTGATCTGCACGTGTGACCTCAACCTGGTCTGTGATATCAATAGGACTTGTTGGCGGGACAGATTTGTATCCCAGAGACTCCTCCATCTGCTGAATACACTCCCTCTCCATGTCAAGCAGAGTACCTCATTATCCTTTTTAAGTGCAACCTGGATAACTGGATGGGAAACAGAAAATACACCCCTGAGATTCCACCTGTGTCCCTGCTGGACAGGGCTTTGGGTGGTGACTTGTCTAAACATGGGCTAAACTCTTAGCTAGACTTATAAGGGCCTCAGGGCCAACAGCCTAGTAACTTCTTATGATCCTATGAGAAGTATGCTCCTCCATCCTATTTATTCCTTCACAGTTTCCCCTCTGCTTGCTTTCCTCTTTTCCATACTGACGTATAGTCACATTCCAATACAGAAAAAGTCATTGGTTAGCTTAGGAACTTCTATGCCCAGAATGACAAAAACACTCTCATCGATCTAAACAAACTAATTATGCAAATGACATCTACTAATGCCAAATTTGAGGGGCAAATTAAGTCTACTAATTCCAAATTTGAGATAAAGCCTCCCTGGCTAAAGAAAACCACAAGGCTTTCTTAAGCTATGTCCAAAACTTCAAAGGCAGCACACAGCACTGCACAGAACTGATTATAAATGAAGCCACCCACACAGAGCCAGAAGATATAGCAAATATATTGGCTGACAAATTCAGTCCTAATTTTAACCTTCCCTCTCAACCCGGCAGTCCTACAGGAAATACCACCAAAAATAATCCTCAACTATCACTAGGGAGCAGGTCCTAGATTCACTCTCTAAGGCCAAAAACACTGCATCAATGGGCTCCAACAATATCTAAGGATGCCTCCTAAATAGCCTGAAAGATGACCCATCAGGGCTACTGAAGTCACTGTTTAACCATAGCCTCAAGACAGGCTTTATGCCACATGAACACATACATACTAAACCAACCATAACACCCAAAACACACAATACACATAACAACACAAGCACAAGTTCCTCACCACCAAAGCCCATAAGGCAACACACATCCACTCCAAATATCTTAGTCATAGAAGACTCTGTAGTGAGACACACAGACATCCCCCTCACCAGGGTGAACAAGGAGAAAGTCACAGTCCGCTATCTTTCTGGTGCCAGGATTCGTCAGATCATGCAGGCACTCAAGTCTCACAACAACAAGTACCATTATGATTTGGTCATAGTACATGTTGGTGTGAATGACTAGAAATCTACCTCTCTGGACTACACGAGGAGAGACATGATTGAGCTCTCTGATTATCTGTCACAAGGCAGGTATGTCCCTAGCCTTGATAAGCATATTACCCTTGCCTAGGATGATACCACAATATTAACAGAAAATCATTGACTTCAGCAATTGGCTTAGTTTCTGGTGTCATTCTAAGGGGATCCAGTTTCTATCAGCGTGGAAGGACATGATCAATAGACCTCGATGCTTTGTCTTCATCTGTCATCCCTGGGATTTTGGCTACTGGCAAAGGCTCTTGCCACTTCCATAGTGCCTTTTTAAGGCAATGTCACAAGGACAAAATTCACAACATAAAAATTCATGAAAAAACAACCTCAGGGTTATGCTGCTAAATCCTAGGAGTCTTAACATGAAACTGTATTCACTGGAAGCAGTCCTCACCTTGGAAGATGCTGACATCCGTGCAGTCACAGAGAACTTGGTTCAAGGCAGCGAAGAGCCATACCAGGTTACACCTCCTACCATGTGTTCAGACCATGAATGGAAGGCATTAAAACTAAATGAGGCAGTGTATCAATATTCATTAAAGATAAATACACCTCCAGATGGGTTTAACAGTATGATTCCCTGGAGATACTTCAGGTGCAACTGACTGTTGGTAGGACACCTATTCAAGTCATTGCCAGCTACAGGACTCCCTCCATGAATCAACACACCCACTCTGCCTGTGTGGATCTACTGGAATCCATCAAGAGACATCTGATCACCATGGATGTGGGTGATTTTAATTACCCATTCATTGACTGGGTAAATTACTCGTGCTCAAGCTCACTTGCCCAAAGGTTCCTCGAGATCATTAACTCCAATGCCCTGGACCAGCTGGTGGACACCCAAACTAGGGGCTCCAACATCCTAGATCTGGTGCATACCAATATGGTGGACTGCTGTAGCACTTCCACTGTGAGTTCCTCCCTTGTCAGATCTGACCACAAATCAGTCTCATTCAAAAATCACTGGACCCCCCACCAGCAGCAACTAAACTAAAAAACTTCTCCAAAGCAGATTATATCTTTCTAAGGGATGGTATTAAATAACTTCTCTGCACCTCCCCCCTCAGATATAACTGGCAACTATGCCAAGTCCTACACCAATGCTTTTCACAAACACCTGTATAACTGCATTGTCTCAGTCATTCCTGATAGGACTAAAACAAGCTCTTCAAGGAAGAGCAAACCTGTCTGGTGGACAACTGCCATTAACAGGCTTTACAATAAGAGGAAGAAATTGTTGTCCAGAAGTAAGAGAGAGCATGTCCTAAACTGGAAACACTCCCTACACATCTTAAACAAGCAAATAAGACTTCTTGTTAAGCTCTCCAAAGCAAACTACAAATCCAAATTAGCATCCTCAACTAAGGACAACCATAAGGCATTCTTTAATTACATCAGTAACCTAAAGGGTAAGACCCAGATATGAGCCAAAATGGTAATTAATGATACCACATACACTGAGCCTGTGAACAGAGCAAACCTGTTAGCCGACATGTCTCCACAGTGGTAAGAATGGCATTCTATATTGTTCATCTCATACGTAAGGGCATTGCCTCCAGAAAAAAAGAAGTTATAACCTCCCTGTACCCTTCTCTCATCAGGTCAATAATTGAGTACAACGCCTCTTTTGGTATATACCTTTCCAGGTACCTACAGGAGCTAGAGAGACCACAAAAGTTCCTCACAAGAAGAATTCAAGGGATTCAGTGTCTGTTCTATGTGGATCGGCTGAAATCACTGTCACTTTACTCTGGTTCATGCAGACGTCTCAGAGGTGATCCCTGCCTTCTGTATAAGGCAATCTCTGACTTTGCTTTATTGGAAATGCTGCATATCCATAAGTCCAATGGCTGACGAGTTACTCGCTGTAATGTCCTTAACCTGGTATGTGACATTAACAGAACTTGCTGGAGGGACAGGTTTGTCTCCCAGAGGTTACTGCACCTGTGGAACAGACTCCCAATTCATGTCAACCACAGCAATTCTTTGGCCCTCTACAAGTGCAATCAGGATGATTGAATGAGTAACTGTAAATTCACCATGGGAGGGTTTCACCCGTGTCTCTCTTGGGTAGGGGCAATAGATGCTGATCTTGGAAACAAGGGCAGCACTTGGATAGGCTTGTAAGGGCCTAGGACCATTAGCCTAGTAACTTCCTATGAACCTATGAATGGAGAACTGTAATGGTCATCCCACTATACAAGGACAGGCCATCACTGGACCCTGGGAACTACAGACCCATAAGTCTGAGTAGTCTCATATGCAAGGCCATGGAAAGAATTATCATGGAAATGATTAATAAGGAAATAGAAAACCTTCAAACACTGGATCCCACCCAGTTTGGTTTTGTCAAGGGCTGATCACGCCTACTCAACCGGGTGGACTTCTTTTGAGAGGGTCACCAAGGCAATGGGTGACAGCAAAATGGTACATACTTCCCACTTTAACCTGGGTAAGGCATTTGATACAATACCCCACTGGGGCATTGTAAAACAAAACTCATGAATATTGGCATAAACCCCTATCTTATGCACTGCTTAGCTGGTTGGATGTCAGACAGGACCCATGAAGTTAGAATGGGAAGAACACCTCCAGAAAGAGTCTGGTCACTAGTGGAGCCCCACAGGGCTCTGTACTGGGCCCACTCCTATTTGCATCTATTTATAGGAAGTCAAGGCCACTGTCAAGTGCCTCTGGTTCATCAAGTGTGCAATGATTGCAAACTAGGAGCTGTATAGAATGTCCTCAGGACACTAACATCCTACAGGAAGGACTAAAACAAACAAATTACTGGTATCAAAGCCATGGCTTAAAACCTAATGGAAAGAAATGTGTAAATAGACCCCTTTGTGAAGTCAGCCACACTAGTAAATTACCTCATCAATAACACATCCCTAAGAACAGAACCAGTAGTCAGGGACTTGGGTATGTAGGTATACAGTAACCTGGCTTTCAACCAACATGTCTAAGGTAGTTAGGAAATCAGTCTATGTTGCTCAACTTATAAGGAAGGGCATGGCATCTAGGTCCATGGATGTCATCATTCCATAGTATTCAGCCCTCATCAGACCTGTCACTAAGTACAATGACCCATTCAGTATGTAGCTGCCCAGGCCCATGCAATGACTGGAACAGCCGCAGAGGTTTCTCATAAAAAAATGCAGAGCATAAACAACATGTCCTCTGCAGATCACCTCAAAGCCCTATTTCTATACTCTGTTTCTTACAGATTGTTGAACAGTGACCTAAGCGCAGCATACAAAATATTCCTGGATCCCACATCTGCAAAATGAAGGAACTTTTGCATTTCTGCAAAATGAATAGCATGAGAATTACTCAATCTATGGAATTAAACTTTGTTGCAACATAAATATTACATGTTGGGGGGGCAGGTATGTGAGTCAGAGAATTCCCCTTCTCTGGAATAGGTTTCCCATCCATGTGAGGCATAGCTCTTTCCTAACCCTATTTCAAGAAAAACATGGACCAGTGGATGGGAAATCTTACATATTCCCCAGATATGGCACCCATATCTCTAATGGACAGAGGTAGGCTGTAAATCTTGCCCTTGCTCATATACACCCCTTACAATAAACTATAAGGCACATACACTTCTGGGATACATTTAGGAAGACTAGTTAGACTTACAAAGACCAGTACATACACCTGCAAGATATGTTTGGGATGCTTGGCTAGGCTTATAAAGGCCACAGTGGTCATTAGCCTAGTAAACACCTATGAACCTATGAACATGCAGAGCCATGTCAATGTGAACACATGAGCCCTGTTACCCAGATTTTATTATTACTTTCTTCAGCCTGCCCCAAGCAAGATGTTCCCTAACCACAGGCCCTGCTCAGGACAAGTGAGTTTCTTAATTACAAACCACACAAGAAGCAAAGAAACCGATAGATCCACAAAGCGAGGTCCTTGTCGGCAGACAAAACCAAACACAAAATGAGAAACCTTAACGCGTTTTATTTTAAAACCAAGACGTTTTCGCCACGGCAATCCGTAGCCTCTTCAGAGGTAAAGTAAACAATTCAAACACACACTCCATTAAAAACAAGACAAAAAGGAAATGACATCTTCAAATTTCCTCAGAGCAGCAATCACCTTTTAAAAAGACAGTAGTCACACGCAATATAAAGCTACAATTCTCAAAATTAGTTAATACAACAGCTAGTGTACAAGCCTTATATAAAACATGTGTAAAATAAACTTTAAAAGATACTGGTAAATAAGAATTAACATAAAAAATAATAAATTAATAAGTCTCACATTTAACAGGACCAACTATACTACCAGGAATACCTGCAATGTGTATATGTATAAATACCTTTGCAGGAGGGTTAAATTACCTGTTATACAACATATAGGTACACTTTGTGTAGCAGCCAGGTATGTTCAGTTGTTACTCCTTTGCCTCTACTCTTCTGGCTCTAGTCTACCACTGGAAAGAAAAATGTACTGTTAACTATACAAGTACAACAGTGAAGATAGAAGAAGATAACGCTATTGAAAAAAAGTGCATGTGGTGTGTTTCTGACTCGTCCAGAACCTCTCTCTCAGTAGTGAAGCAGGAACCACTTCAAGTTAGTGTACTGATACCTACAATGAGCCCCAGAAGAGGTTAAGAATGTCATTGCTCAACACTCTTGCCAGGTCTAGCCAGGCATCTTTCTTCAAAAGGCTACTGTAGTGGCTCAACAAGAACTCCCTAAACTTTCTGTATAAGAGGAACAGGAAAATCCTGCTCTCTCTAGTACATCACGCAGGAGTCCTGCATTCCTCACCTCCTGATGTACCCACGACCACTGAATCAAGTCGGCTTAAGGAATAAAATGATAGCTCTGTGTGCACAATGCACTTTTTGAATCACAAGTTGCTGTGTACCCTCTCTGCAACCATATGTCACATGCACTGTTTTCACTATGATATATTAAGCTTGCAGTAACATGAATGGGTAATGCATTGTACATAAGTAGCGATTTACAGACATTGATGCTAACTGGCTTCATTAGCATAACTGTCTTGCTAAATGCACCTTGTTAGCATGACACTGCATTAGTGCCATTTTCCACAACAGTGCTTATTGCCACACAACTTCAAAATTGAGGAATTTGACTAAAGTCTTTGTAGACTTGAAGCTTTAAAGAGTTAAGGAAGGAGATCTGCCTGGTAAAATACTTTAGCAACAACAAAAAATCCTGTGGGGATGTTAGAGAGAGAGAGAAGCAGATGTCATGGTCTATGTGCTACAGGGAAGGTACTGTGGGATGGAAAAAAGGAAACTGTGGGTAGAATATGCCAAATGGTGTGCCTGACCCATGGCCATTTGTTGTGCCACAGGTACTGTACATAAAAGGGGGGGACTGTGTGCATACTCATGTTCATCCCGCAGTGTACAATTTACACCTGACTGACATGTTTTGTCCATATGTGTACATGTACCAAGCCTGACTATTGGAAGGAGGCAGTGTCTTGAAAAGTTCACTGTCCAGGAGAATTAAGTGTTACTCAAGCCCTCTGCACACATGACATGCACTTCTTGGGCAAAGGTGATGCAGACAATCATTATTGGGACTTGACTTGGCAGGAACTGGTGAAGGATGTGAATACTGTGGGTGGCCATAATAGGTCTCTATATCAAGTGCAATGCAGGGTTACTGATATGATATGCCATGCAAAAGGGAAGGAACTAGAGCTTGCAACAGACAGGCCTACCTCCACCACACGGGGTGGGCCATCAGCACAGAAGCAGCTAATTGAGGATGAGGAGTTTTTGCTGTTGCTTTTTGGCAGAGGAGAGGCATCTTACAGGTTCATAGTTTAATACTAGGCTAACAATTGCTAGGGTCTTTACAAGCCTATCCGTGCACTCCAACCCAGTTTTGTCCCACAGTTCGTTGCATGCCTATATGGTGGGGTATATTAGTAAGGAGATCGTTGCATGCCTATATGGTGGGGTATATTAGTAAGGAGATAGGTAAGGGATATGGGGGGGGTTGGTTTGGGATTAATTTTCTTACTGTTGACCTCTGAAAGTCAGAGACACATGGGGCCAGACCAGGTGAGAATTTGCAATTTCCTGTCCAATGAGCACGGTTTTGTTTGAATAGGATCAGGGATGAACTCTGCTTCACATAGATGGAGAGCTTATTCCATGGCATGGGAATCCTTTGAGACAAATATCGGTATCTCCAGCATGTTCTATTTAAGTCACAGGCAAAGTTCAAGTCCATGGATATAGTGTTTCCAGGGCTGTTTATTTTGCGGATGTGCAAGGGATCTACTAGAGTTGGACCTGTGGATAGCTTATATGCCAGGCATAGATCACATCTCAGTAACCTGTAGGAAACTGAGTACAGAGATATGGTCTTGACACGATCTGTGTAAGACAGGATATTCATACCCTGGATTCTCCTGGTGAGGAACCTTTGAGATCGCTCCAAATGTTGCAAGTACCTGGTTAGGTACATGTCAAAGGGGGCACTGTACTCAATGATGGTCTGATATTGGCTGAGTAGAGTGGTACTTTAACTTCTTGGACCTGGATGCAATACCCTGGTAGGAAAATCTGATCATCTAGGGATCTTGCCTGACCTCCATCAAATACAAGTAAGGGACAAGTGCAATAAGAAACATTTTGTTTGTTCACTTCTAAACACAACTTTGCAAGGTTATACAGCAGTCATTGCAAATAGTTTATCAACATATAACTATGAAGCAGTAGTTGTAAAGATGATTACATACCTTGAAAGATTTCAGACAGTTATCATAAGTATCACAAATCAACAGTGTTGCCAGCAAGCTTTGTTTAGCAGCGCTTGGGGAATCAAGCCATTTTCCTTAGCATAATGGAACTTTCATATCACCGGGTCCTGCTTATATGGAATAGATGAATACCCCAGAACATGTAAATGTGTAAATTAGTTCTCAACTCACTATCATTTCTAAATCACTCAACCTGCTCGACAACTAAACATGGTGTTAGTTCCAACATGATGAGGTTCAAATGCCTGAGCAGTACAAGATTGAGTATTAACAGTTTTGGCTAGGTAATGCCTAGCAAGTATGACTCATTAGCAGTTCTGCTCATTCGTTTATTTGCTTAGCATTCCTGCTAATAAGAAGTACACATACACAGAGTGTTTCAGAGAAACTAGCCTTACTGAGAAAGTTTTAAGTTATATTTCCTGAGTTAAGAGAGAACCTTGATTCACATATTGGTTAACATTTTTTTAACAAGATTAGGTACCTTTAATAACACAGTGGCTGTAACTTATAGCACATATACAACAGAGAAAGAAAGGTTCATACTTAAAGTAAAATGTAATACATTCATTGTACAAATTTAATAAAATGAAGTAATGCACAAAAACTGAATTCAGAAACTTTTGCCTTGCAGACAGTTGTTTGCAGCCTACCATACTTCACCATCCACACTTCTGCATTGATCCAAGTCACACAACTGTACTGTGACAGGACAAATAGTGTGTTGGCATGGGTAAAATTCAGAGTAAGCGGATATTTCAGAAGTACAATGCTAGGGATATCTGCATGACTTAGTTTTGAATGTAAATGTTTAGGTGGCAAAACATGTTCATCATGTCTATCTTTTGTTGTAATGCTGTAAGTGCAATGTTCAAATCTTGTGAAGATGAAATCTACATGAAAGTGGGTATTCTTACTGTAAACATTTTACTTGTATAAATCCATAAATCATGACACTGATTTATGAATATATTTTTTGCATTTGGCATTGCTCATCAGTGCCTGACAGCGATGCCATTAACTGAAAGACATTTCCTATTATATGGCATGCACAAAGAATTTGTGACTAATCATACAAATGAGACTGGTGCCAAAAAACCTTACATAGCAGGTTGGATGGTACTGAATGCTGAAAATAATGTCTGTTATGTAACGTCTTCAGTGGCTCAATACGTTAATGAAATATGATATGACTAACAGCACAAGTGGTGAAGGGCTTTTAATATTGATGAAAAGTTATGAAACATTATATTTCACTTTATAATTCCATGTATTTCCCAATAAAATGTGAGGTTTGTGGGTTTTTTTTATGACATTTATTCCTGATTTCCCAGTTCTGATTCTGTGTTTCCACTTCTTATCTGTTTACCCCTGACTTGTACAAATATCTACTGTCTTCCAGAGTGCTTATGCCGATCTGTGAATATGGCTGGATACATAAATTGTTAGCATTTTGTGCTGCACACATTGGCGAGGATTGCAGTCTTGTGCAGGTTGTGAGGGGGGCATCTAAGAAACAGCACAGCTGCATAGTGGTCAAAAATAGTGTGAAATGCAGTGTACACCAATAAATGCATGACAGCATGTAAATGAGGAACCTCATGCAAATGAGCCACGCAAATTATGCAAATGAAGAAAATGATAATCGAGGACCAGGTTAGAAACATATAAAGAGAAGAATATACCCATTTTCAACATCTAGATTTGTGGTGTACAGTCAGAACTATGCTAGGAATAGCAGCATCAGTAGCAGAGCAGCATGCATTGGGAGTCCCTGTTGGAACCATTTCCCACAATGTTGTGTGACACAGAAATCCATGCCAATGGAGGAAGTACAGACAGAACCTAACAAAGTAACAGCTCATTGGCCAGCAAACTGAGTCATGCTGCAGTGAGCAGTGAGACTGTAATCGACCTAGCTGAAGTGTGGTGATGCACACCTTTGAAGCAGTGTGTATATCAGATACTATGTGAGCTGGGGGTGCAGGTGGAGCCCATGAGAGACTGTCAAGTACAGGAAGCCTTTTGTGCACTGGTGAGGATATATGCTCAAACTGTGCATCTATAGGAGCTTCTGTAGTAGTGGAGGCTGATAATTTCAGAAGGTACCAATGTGTTACAGAGCAATGCAATTTGTGTGTTGCCATCACTGTCTAGCACAGGTGCCTAATAATGTCAGCACTCTGTTGTCCTGGACCCCCCACTAGTGTAACACGTGAAGGCATGAAACATGGATAACACCTCTTGTCAGCCCACACACACATACGCCTCTATAACTCCCAGCAGCATGCATACTACTACAAATGAATATACCAGTGTAGTATACACTGAAAGACATACCTTGTCAATCAAGTTGCAACAGTCGTTTAACAGAGGTGCTTGAAAGAACAGATATTCTGTTGGGCCTCGGTCAATCATTTACTCTGGACATGCACTGGAATGCACTATAGTGTGCTTAATGGCTATTACTTACCTGCTGCTTACTATTAAATGGGTACTTAGTGTCAGTTTAGTTTCCTCTTCCAAACCACTCAGGTTTGACAGGCTGCAGTGCCTTCCACACATTTAGACCAGCAGCAGCAGCACAGATGGGGATTAAAGAAGGAGGTGTCTTGATTTATGTTAGCAACAAATACAATTGCGGGATGGCTTAACAGAATGAATCAAGCCCGAGATTCAGGACACTTAGTATCTACTGTTCTGCTCGATCTGTTTAAAGCTTTCAATATTGTTTCCCATAAACACCTTCTCTATCATCTCTCAAACCTACATCTCTTACCCAACACTTTATCCTGGTTCTCTAGTTACCTGTCAGATAGATCACCTAGTGGACTTCCCCGGTAATCAAACTGGAAATAAATAAATAAATGTGCCCTGGCCAGCAACAAGTCATCCTCTATGACTCATGTAGCTCAGAACTCTTAGATGTACTAGAGGTAATCACCATCCAACCAAATACCCTATTCATGGGAGACTTTCTCTATAGACTGGGAAACGTACACTTCCTCTAACTCAGAGGCACATTTCCTGGACTTTTATCAAAACAAGGAACTTAGACCAGGTAGTACGCACTCCAACCAAAGCATATTGGACCTAGCACCCATCGATATGGGAAAGCGTTGCCAACCCCCTCACCCCCACCCCTGGTGTCACATCCTCATTGGTGAGGTCAGATAACAAGCTTTCTCCCTCGAAACAAAAATCAACCCAGAAAACCCAACTAAACAATAAACTAAGTGGTCTAAAAAGTCCAGCAAGACCAATTACAAGGTCAGGATAGCCTCCCAGGCTAAGGAGAGTCACAAGGCCTTCCTCAGCTGTGTCAAGAACCTTTAAGGTAACACTCGTGTGTAGAATTGGTGGTAAACAGCACAATCTTCACTGACCAGGGTAACATAGTGATTCTACTGGCTGATAAATTTCTCTCTAATTTCATCTGCACACCCCCCACTACCCCCTGTGAAAACCTTTCTAGCATACCCCCCCCAACTGTCAACAAGAAACAGGTCCTAGTGGTACTTTCTAAAATTGAAAACACTGTTTCAGTTAGCCCTGACAATACTCCTGGTTGCCTCCAAAACACTCTAAAATATGACCTAGCTGGACCACTTGAGGCGCTCTACAACCTTATAAAAGTTCAAGTTCCAGGTAAATGAAGGGCTACAATGGTCATCCTTCTTCATAAGGTTGGACCATCAACAGACCCTGGGAACAATAGGCCCACCATTCTGACAAGTTTAATATACAAAGCCATGGAATGAATTATCATGGAAGTGATCACGGATATTGGCAACCTACAGACAGTGGAAACATCCCAATTTGGCATTGTTAAGGAAAAGTGTTGCCTACTCAACTTGGTAGACTTCTTTGAAAGGGTCATCAGGGCTCTGGATGAGGTGAAAATGGTGCAAATGACTGGTGACCTGACCAAGCCATTCGATTCAATACCCACTCAGGTATTGCTGACAAACTCTCCAAACTAGAATGAGCAAAGCAAACACCACAAAGACACGAATGGCAATATTCATCAATTTAATCAAAAAACTGAAAACGTAAAAAAGCTAAAGCAGACAATAATAAAAGTAAAGGATAACCGCTTTTGGAATACTCCTTCTTCAGATCATCATTGTTAAAAAATTCCATGTATTTAAAACAATTCATAGCCAATTAAAATCAAAATCTTAATCTCCACCCACTCACGGCTGTTCTCAATGGATGGAAAATGCAACCAATTAGGGATCAGATATAAGCCTCCACCCTGTCAGAATCGGGCTGGTGAGACCACTTCCACCAGAAGATCGGTCACCAGCAGAGTAACCCAGGACTCTGTGTTGGGCCTGCTCCTGTTTGGCATCTACTTCTTGGAAGTCAAGGGTAATGACAAAGGCCACTGGCTCACCAAGTTCACAGATGACTGTAAATTAGGAGGTCTCATAGATTCCTTCCATGACACCAATATCCTAAAAGAGGGTCTAACACAAACAAATGACTGGTGTCAAAGCCACAGAATACAACTCACCATGAAGAAATGCATTATGGTGCCCTCTGAGAAATCATCCATCCAAGCTAATTATTCCATTGATAAAACACCTCTAAGAATTGACCTGACAGTTAGGGATCTAGAAACATATCTTGACAGTAATCTGGCTTTCGACCAACACACAGCCAAGACAGTAAGAAAATCATTCTATGTCACCCCAGTCATAAACAACAGTATGGCAACCAGATGTCATCTCTCGCATACAAGCAGGGATGCAAATAACAACCAGTACAGTACCTACAAATGGGACTCAACAAGTTGCGTAAAACTTGTCATTTACTTTTGGACCCTGTAAGGCATTGGGCAATAACTTATATTAATTTATTATGTGTATAATTACCTGATTATTTCCTAATGATGCTGAAAGCTTTTCTTGGGGTACTTATGCATTTGCACCTTTACTTGCATTTGTACATATTCATTATGGGGCCTTTAACCTTACAATTCTCATCTGAAAATGAGCCACAGGTTCAGAAGGAATGTATGGTTAACACATTTTAAATTAAAATTATAAGTACGTATTAGTAATAATTTGTGCTGGTGAGTTTTTTTTAGCAAAAACAATGCACTTTTTTAACTCAGAATCTGAATGACATATGCATAAGTCCTAGCTGTTGTTATATAGACCCATGGGTCAGTATGAGCTGTTTCTATATTAAGCAAATGATTGTTTTGCATAAAAAAGATAATTTAACTGAATGGATCTTATACTCCACTTAGATTAACAGCTAAGATAAATATGTCAGTAGCAGAATATGGGTGACTTCATATATTAAACAGATAGAGTTAACTATGCAAGTGTGGTTTAGAAACGGGCATGATTGTGTAATGTCTACACTGCTACTTCTCTGTATGAACACTTACTTATCTGTACCTGCTGGTTGTTTTGCTTGAGAATTTCTCCCTAACTTCCCCATTTCAGAACTGAAATGTGCTCCCACCCAGCTATTTGTGGCTTTGTGTTAAAACTGACAGGATAAGTCAAGTAGCTGTACAATATTGTTTTAATTCTAAATAATCGCAAAATGTACATTAATGTCTTCTTCTCTGTCAATTTTCTATGTAAATAATAGCATTTAAAATGTCCCTGATTTGAAACCTTTGCCCTGATTATCTTTAGCTTTGTCCCACCTGATTCTTTTGTTTAGAGCTTCATGTGTGAACATGGTGCACTAATTAATGAAAAGGGGTACCGGCTAGTGACTTTTTGAGGTGCAGAGAATTTGGCTTTCTATTACAGAGAATGTGTAATTCGCTCAGTGGGTACTGCCTGGCTACTTCAGTGATAGTCTGAAAAAGGATGGAAGTCACACAGCTATTGTTCACCTGGTATAGTAAATAATGTGTCACCTGGTTTACAGTAAATGAGTACACTCTTCCAGTAGTACTTTCTTGTAGTAAATAAACTGTGTTCGCACACTTGCTGCAGACATCAGTGGGTTTCAGTACCCTTCTGAAACACTGGCTACCTTTGTGCTGTACTGATAAATCATCAGATGTGATTTATGCTATTGTACTTTGCAGTTAAGTGCCACCATCAGCAGCCTGTAATGATGTGAGAGGTTGACTACTTGATGTGAAACAGAGTCCTCCCACAACTGCATAATCTGACCAAATACCAGTTCTGCATCTGGAGCACAAGTTGGAAGATGACATAATTCCAACACTTCTGCCAACATTTTTGCATAAAGGAATGCAACCAGGGAATTTCTCAACATGACACCCACCTAATCTGATTGCTTTGTTTAGCATGCAATCCTGAACTGTTTAGTTCTAAGATATTCACACAAACGTCAAATATCTACTTTGTTTTGATTACATCCTGTAAAAAATGGGGACAACAGGCAATGCACTTAGATTATGAAATGATTACAGCTATATCATTTTATTATAAGATGCTAAAGGAAATTACAAATGAAGAAATAGCAAAAGCTGTTAACAAGAGTATATTCTGGCAGACTTGACAAATTCTTCTGAGGAAGAAAATTATGTTACCAAGTGGGACTATTGTTTGACTTGTACTTTAAAATCAGTGCAGACATGTTATCTCTCTGCTACTTGTCTGTATGTAATTGACATTATCTTGTGTTTATAGCATCAGAATCTGCAGTTATGGAAATCACTGTGACGTCACATGCAAATGACCAGATTTCATGTGTAGGAAAGTAGCAAAAAAATATATTTCAGGTGAAGGTACTCATAGCTGAAAAACACTACTATGCTATCCAGAGAGTTTGCTTATTCATTGTTTGTTTCCGGTAACTAGGCAGATGGGGTTAGCACTTATAAGACAATTTTCTGACCGACTTATTAAAGTTGACTGCCAACAGTGAAAATTACAAACAAGAGGTATGTCACTACATAGAGTATGGCTGAAAAACATGACAAAAGAAACAAATTTAGGAATCCACAACATAGCCAGATGTACACAATCAAGCAAAATGAAGACAACAGCATAGTAGTTCTATCAACTATTATCATTTGACTCTTTTTTATTTTATTTATTTATTTTTTTTTTGGTGGTTATATTGCTTTACAAGACAATGATAATGGGAGAGAGACGACTAACTTGTGATAATGTAGAAGATAGGATAAAAGTGGTGACTGACTGAATCCCTCCTGATCCACATCAAATTCAGAACTATAAAAATAACCAATTACAGAAATACTTTACTCAACAGCAGACATTTCAGAAATCACAAGCGCCCACTAAAATTTTCTTCTCTAGTCACCATGTTCCCTAGACAAACAAAATGACAATAAACACATTGCATCCGTCCAAAAGCATGCCAATTCTATATTCAAAGCACTAGAGGAAAGCTATGTAAGCAAGATTTTGTTCAATTCTTCCTTGCAGAAACCCTGAAAGACAAAAATGCAGATCCCATAACCACAGAGAAGGAATAAGAGAAATGACTTCCATAATGGGAGGATACCTCAATTTACTGTTATGGTGAGTGCCTGAATGACCATTTTATTTTTAAGAGGGCAGCTTTTGCAGGGCAGCATTTCTAGCAGTGAAAATTTCAAAGGACAAGCATACCAAACACAACAACCAGGAGGCACAGAAAGGCAGCCATTAAGCTATGTAGAACCACAAGGGAATTGACTTGCTGAAAGTAGACAGAAGACCCGATAACACACTGAAGTCTAGTGTTAATCATGCAAATGCAGGAACAGGTAGTCAAATCTCTACAGTTGGGACTTTTCAGAAACAGGTTTGGATGAACCTCTAGAGACATGACCACTAAAAACATATCAGAAATCTTCTGTTCCCCCTTGAAGCTGTAGGCAATGCAGTTAGACAATCAATTGCACAGATGTTGTTTGGGAACTGATGCTCTTGCCTGTAGCAGTTGAATGAAATGTTTGTGTCACAACTACTGCTACTAACTGGCCTTTCCATCACATGGTGCCAATTTCAAACTATTACCTTGAAAGATTCGCTTCACCCATAAACTAAATCTATAGAAAACATTTCATTTAATTTTGAATTTGTTAACTAGAATGACTGCTTCACTCACAGGTTGCTGGATGAGAAAGCTCTCCATCCATTATAACTACAGAAGTAATGCCACACAGGTCTTCCCTCTCACTACACAAACATAGACAGAGCACACCAGACCACGCCATCAAGTCATGCTCTGTCACTTATTATCTGCTACCCTGTGGGATAAATATGAAGAAAGTTGTGCTATCCCAACCCTAAATTAACTGTGTTAAGTTAAATATATAAATAATAAAAATAATATATTGTTGTTGTTGGGTCTTTCGGCTTTTCCTGGTTAGGGGTCACCACAGCAGAACTCCAGTCCGCTAATGATTGGCAGTAGATTTTTACGTGCCGAGTTGCCAGCCCTGACGCACAACCTTCAATGAAGGTACGCCCATTCACGCATGTCTTCACACAGAAGACGCTTTAGCTGAGAATTGAACAGGCGACAATGCTACCGCAGCAACATTTCATAGGTGAATACAGTAAGTAATATATGAACTGCAATTTTTTTTTTGTTAGGCTTTTAAGCTGGTTGCTTAACCCTCACATTGTTCAAACCTTGCAGTAAGAGGAACAAAGAAGGATAAAGCTATAAAGCTCCCCAGATCAAACTAAAAACAGAGAAACAAATGCAAGTTAAGAAAATAATTATACAGAGACTCTACAATAGTTAATATTTACTACATATACTGCTGGCATACAGGATAGAGACATTTGATTTTTTTCTCTTTCATCACTTAAAATACAATACAATCTCTTGTGTGTGTGTAAGCTAGCTTGGTGTTCCGGGACCTTTGGGGTACTTTATTGATTTATTTCATCCAGATTTATACATTGCACTTCAAAATTCCACCAGGGAGGAGGTGCTACATTGTAAATGCAAGTAAACAGCACTGCACAAAGACAAACACACAGAAAATTAAAAGGAGTTTTTTGGGTCATACACCTTTTTCCAAACCCATCACCCTTTCTAGTCTCGCTGCCTTTATTAAATCCAATTGATTAATTCTTGTTGCTTATGGGTCAGTAGCTAACTAATATATCAAAAACATTACATGGAGTAAATATGTTCTATGTACTCAACTTGATCGTTTTCATATTTCTTTCGGTATCTCACTTTAACAAGGTACCGCATTCTTTATACTACCTACTGTGACTGACTAGCACTATTGATCTAATGTGAGTGAATATGCAATTAATAATGTACTATTTTCCAAGTAAAACAATGTATATATATATATAAAGAGAGAGAGAGAGAGCGAGCGATTAGTTAATACATAACATGTTCAATTACATGGCTACAAGCTCTAATACTTCAGTACTGACATAAACTAGAACAGAATTAGCTCACAGTAAGTTAACGTTTGAGTTTTCATTTATTTGTATTTGTTAACAGGTATGCAGAACTGATCTACCTTTTTCCAGACTTAGCCTGGGACCACTCTCTGGTTAAGTGATGGGCTCTGCAGACAAATGGAGGCTAAGAGAACCAAACACTGGATAACAAGATAAAGCTCATTAGCAGCTTGCAGCCTTAATCCTCAGTGCCAAACTGACAGACAAATGTTACTCTTTCTCCTTCTAACATTTTAGTTCAAGGTATGATTGTTGAGATGCATCTTTCCAACCCTACAATAAGCATAGCTGGCCCTTCTAAACTAAGATGGAGGCTGTCCCTGCACAGAGCTAGTCTTGCAATAGGTCTCCTCTATCCTCATACCAGGCATAAGTCTTTCTCCCTTGGTTACTACTGCAGCCAGACAATAAGCTAATTTAAACCGTCTTCTCCTGGCATCTCTCTTCTATCTCCCTGGTCATGCTTTTTGCTGCCTCCACTGACTCATCTTACAGACCACTGATGCCTACATGTACCATAGCATGCATTCATTCATCCAGGTAGAATAGATGATCACTGTGGTCACATTAATCACATTTTACTAAAGATAAGCCTCAAGAGCAGTTTCACTGAAATCTGGCCTTTCTTTTTTCACTCACCTAGCATTTTGTTCTCTTTATTACTGTCTCCAAACATCAAATCATCTTATCTTTCCCCAGACTAGCTCTCATCCTCTTTGCTTTCTGCTGTGAGCCACTACCCTTACAATCTTGAACATTTCCACCTCCTCTTCCACCATTCACAGTCCTTCTCAGTGTCTGTGAATGCCCCCCTTCATGGTGTATGTAATCTAGGAATCCAACCAACTATATTCTTCCTAGAAGAGCACTCCACTGTTGTGTGTCATTTATTCTCTACCTCTCTCATCTGATTCTGCTTCCTCCAATCACTTTCTTCCTGTTAACTTTATGGTATTGTCTCCTGCCTGGCCACTTTTACCTCTTTCTTCCGCTCAGTCACTGGTCACTACCATTTTCATGTCTTCTTCCACTAAGGCTTTCTTCTCCTTGCCTTCCCTTTAAAGGCTGCAGCTCCCGTTTCCTCTCTTTATCTTAATCTATGTCCCCTCATTTCCCTGTACTCATCTGAAAAGTCTGGCCCATGTTCTCCTGTCTCATCTGCCTTTCTTCCTGACATTTTCCATCTCTTCCTGTCTGCAGGATTACTGTCTGTTACCTCCTCTTCTCCAGTCCCACTCTATCATTTTATGCCTGACTAATCAGTCCACCAGCACCTCTAACTCTCATATTCTACCATGATGCTCACTATTTTCCTGCAGAACCCACATCCTCTGTCATCCCAAAGCTCTGAGAGCCAAATGGCTGACTCATATCCTGGGTACATCTCAAGTTCCTCCCCTAAATTTTTTTTTTCAGACTGTGCTATTTCTTTCATGTACCATTCTTGGCCCTTAACTCTCTTAATTTGTATTTATTTTTTTATGTAAATAAATCTGTTTTTTTGGGGGGAGAGGGGGGTTAGGCTTGTAATTTAGACAGTAGGGACCCATACGCTAATATGGGATTACAGAGTTCAGCCTTTAAAGACCAAAGCTGTAGTATCTTGGGAATCTATTCTTTCCCACAGAAACAGCAATCTTTGAGTTGGTATATAAGTAGCAGAGACTGTGACAAAGCAGACCCCCCTCATCCTGGGGGGAACAAGTGGATTGCACCCTGCAAAAATACTTATTTTTTTAATTTGCATAAGTCATTTGTTTTCAAGTGTTGAGACTTTTAGACCCTTTGTGATTACAGTTTTGAGTGTTTATCACGAAATAAACAAAAAACTTTAGTCATAAGTCCTTTTTAACTTAAATATTCCTTTTCAGTCTTCCTGCTGAACCAAAGTAGGATTATGGAGGAGATTTTGAAAGAAAATTGAAAATGGTCATTACAGCTGTAAAAATTACAGTGAGCAACTAGTGAGAAGAAAGATACAAAAATAGGATACTAAGTGTATTCAATTTACAGGGAGGGTCTTTCCAATGTTGTGATCCTTAACTAGTATAGATAGATGAAAAAAAAAGTAGAAGGGGCTTTGAAAGTAATATTTACATAAAGGGTAGACAAGTCAAGAGCTACTGGGCTTAAAAACACAATGGGGGGAGGGTTAGAAAAATCATAAATACTAACATGGCAGTCTTTACTGGTTGCTCTCATAACTAAACCTTGCCTTGATCTGGTTTCCTTACCTTAAAAGTGATGATTCCCAGCTATTACAACACTTCACAGATAGTGTGCAACACACACACACACACACACACACACACACACACACACACACACACACACACACACACACACACGTAAATGTTTTAAAACTCCAAGATTTAAAAAAAAATACATTTAAAGTCAAACAACACTAGAACAAAGCAATAAAAGAGACAAAAATAATGGAAATTCTCAAACTATAAACCAAAAATAAATAAATAAATAACTAAATGCCATTTCCTTAGCTCCATGAAAACTTATATTACGAAACCAATGCTCGTTTTCTAGCCCTGATGTCTGCATATAAACTTGCAAATTATAAGCCATCTCCTTCCCCCCAAATAGTCAGATACTATCAGCCCATCAGCCCACATCATACAGATATATGCCTATAAATCTACATAGATAGATATATGCCTGTATATCTATATCCATCTATATATGTAATACATACATAATGTTTTTTTGCTAGGTTTTTGTGCCATAAGCCAGTCATCCATCCTCAATCCCTTTTCCCATTTTTGCACATGGAGTCGGGAGTCACTTCAACAGTGACAATCATCTAGAGCCAAGGTTTACACCACCTGGTGGTTAGTCCTGCCACTGAGGTTCATTTGTACCATACTCTCACACACACATTCATACCTACTCCCAATTTAGTGTCTAATCCACCAGCTGCATGTCTTTGGAATGTGGGAGGAAACCCACACAAACACATACTCCACACAGAAGGCACCCCAGCCGAGAATCGAACCTGAGAACCACTTGCGGTGAGGTGACAACACTAACCACTGCACCACTGTGCTGCCCATAAGACTTGGTAAAATTCTTCCTCAAAACTCTGCAGTTCAGGAAATTAACAAAATGTATAGTAACTGAATGAGTAAAAGCAAGACGACCACCTAAAAGATTAAGAAACAAACAAAAAAAAAAAGCAAAAAGTAAAGGCTGCTAAATGACAGGTTAAAAAAAGCAAAAAAAGGTAAATTCCATTTTTATCAAGTTTCATCAGTTACTGACAGTTATCAATACCATGAGGAAACTGGGAAAATGCCTTTTGGGTTTTATTTCATGAGCACCCCTTTGTACTGGCCACATTTTGGTGGATTTAAAAGGGGCAGAAATATCACTAACACGAAACAAGCAGTTAAAACAAATAAAAGAAAAAAAGAACACTAACTAACTTAACAGCTATTATTCTAACCATGCTTAAAAATAATTAAACAGTGCCAAAGGAGGACACATTTTAGCCAACCATTTAGTTAAGCAGAAAGCTCACCTATTAGATACTGTGACAGCTGAGGTGTAAATGACGGGTGTGCTATACAAACTCTTATTATATAAATGCATTTTAGCTATGAGGTACTTAGTGTTTTCTACTCTGAATTCTTTACAAGTTAGCAGTAATTGACTGCATAAGTCAGACAACTCAGATTACTCTGAGATCTAAGACTGAAGGTGTCAACAACTTAAAACTTGATCTTTGGTTTATAAGAGGATGTATTGCTATTTATTAACCAAATCTGACTTTAATTCTGGTAGATCCCTGCAGAACTGCTGTTCGAAACAGAACTAGTACTTACTCTGTATATAGTTGTGCTAAGTTTTATCTATTACTTCTCTGAGTATATATGCTACATTACATTGTATTGTTCTTCCTTTAACTAGCTCATCACTGAAAAGTGACATATGTATTCCAGTTTACCTACCAGATAAATAAATTAAATAAAAACAATAAAAATATATCTACTTACTATAATGGTGCGCCATTATGAAATAAGTATCATTCACACTACATGCCAACTCTAAAGATTAAGTTGCTTTTGGTGGAGACAGCAGAGTTGGATTCAGTGAATTCTGCAATACCAAATATGTCAGGTTAGTTAAAGCTTAGGAGAACAGCCTTTTTTGAACATGTCATAGGTAATTCACACAGGCAATGGCAGAAAAGGGGAAATTCCGTTGAAGAAAAAAGGCACGAGACAACAGGAGGAAGAAAACTGGAGTTATCACCCTGAGACCAGTAGACTAGCAGACACGCTGAGGGATAACTGTAAACAAATCTCTATGGATTTAAGGTGTCCTATATACTTCAGTGTTACACTACAGCAACATGTTATAAAATGCCGCTTTTTTCACTTTTAGGACTGCTGCTAAGAAGCAACAGCACATAACCAGATGTCTTATGACAATGATCTTTTTTCTTGTAACTGCTATAAAAATGAAACAAAATGCTTGTCTGTTAATTAGATATTTTGGCAAGCAAAACTGCAATTCCCCTTAGTCTAAAGATATGATGTCTGCTTTTAATCTCTTTACTACTAACTAATTGCTGACGAATGGGTCTTTGCCAAAAGTTGTGCATCTTCCATTTCATTACAAGGAGTTAGTCCAAAGAAGTTTACAATTTATGACCTTAATGAAACACTAGAGGCTTGTGGCTGATGAGTGTAGAGGAGGATGTTTTTCTTGACCTTTTCCTTTTTATCAGTAGGCCGGAGATATTTGAAGCAAAGACCTTTCCATCTGCTTCACGTCTTCTTGGCTTTAGCCAGAATGGACTGAAAAATATATCACATTGCAGTGCTCTTCTTTTATATTTATATCTCATTTCATGTAGAGAAAATGATATGGGAAACAAAAGCACTTCAAAAGATAACTGCAATGAACCTGTATATCTGCTCAAATATTATGCAATTAAAGCTGCTGCTATTCATATATTAACTGTTAAAATGTATCCTGATTTTTCTGGCCATAAAATACACAGTGATTGTTTCTGTCACATTCCTTTTACTGAGTATTACAAAACTTACAGTGTCAGCTGCCAAACTGAATTCTGCCAAAGCTCGTTAACAGCTGTAAAGAGGAAAACAGCAGAAATTCACATAAAATTCTTCTGATCTGCTTTGAATTGTATTGTTATCTATACATTTTGGTCTATCAGTGAGCTCTACCCCTTTATGTATGTATGTGTATATGTATGTATGTGTGTATGTCTGTATTTATTTACTGTTCAATGACCAGAGTAGAGCACTGATCGAAGTGGACCATTTTCAGACGCAGCCCAGGAAAAGTGAGTACAAAGTAATAGCAGTCAGAGCAGTAGTTAGTAGTAGAGACAAACAGTACAACTACATTATTAAGCATGCAAAACATAACAACACTGCAGAACTCTAAGACAATGAGAGTCTATCTAATACAATATCCGGCAAGCAAAAACATAATGTAGAAGTATGTTCGATAAAGTAGGCATCTATGTAGTATGAAGATAACTACAATTCTGTTTACAGAGTTACTGTCGGTTTAATATAGACTATGGTGAATGGTAGAGTTCAGGGAGAACAGTACAAGGCAGACAGACAGAGGGGAAAGGAGTGAGTTCTGTGTGTGTGGGGAAGTGGAGGACAGTGGGAAGGACAGATAGTTTTGAGGCAGGCACAGGAGGGACACTGGAGTGAATCGTGCATGAATGCCCTAGTGTTAAGTTATGAGGTGAATGTAAAGAGGACAGAGTGCATATTATGGAGTTACAGAGTTAAGTAATGCCTTGTAGAGAAAAGCATTTACAGGCAGTTCTTGTATATAAACATTTCTTGAGGTGCTGTCTAAAACTGGGGAAGAAGATTGTGTCTCTAAGGTTTGAAGGAAGTGACTCCCACATCTGAGAAGCTGTGGTAAGTGGAGTGGACTTTTATGAGTGTATGAAGAGAAGGAGAGAGAGGATTGTGATCTAAGGTTGTAGGATGTGGTTCTTTAAGTGAGCCAACTGGAGAAGCAAATGCGATAGTAATGGTCTAAAACTGTGGATTAGGCAGGCTGGGAAGTGTGTACATTTTTCCATTACAGGGATGATATTTTGCATTTATTTAGGCTTAGCAGTGATGTTCTCTTTGGGAGGCTGATGTGATGAAAGTACAGGTTTGATCGGGTAGGGTTTGCAGAGCTGAGCGACTCTACTTTGAGGCTTTGGCAATATTAGTGAGGCCACATTCTAGCTGTAGTAGAACTCCCTTTTCAATTGTTTGTCTACCTTGGTGATAGAATGTATAATTTTTTTGGTTCAACAAAGTAAGATTTTTACTTTAGATTTGGCATTGTTGTTGTGAAATTGAAAGATCAGGCCATGGTCCAGCCAGATGCAAAGGTATTTAAAGTATGGTGCTATTTCTACCTTATTCCTTACTGTCTAGTTTTGTAGGACTACGTGGAGTTTTTATCTTCTGTTGAACATCATGCCTTTAGTTTTTTGTTGTGGTATTTAGTGTAAAGCAAAAACATTAGAATAACACAGGAGAAATGTGTTTGATAAAGTGAGAATCTATCTGGTACGAAAGTATATACAGTTCATATGGTGATATCTATAGTGACAGAGCGTTTAGGTATTTTCAAGTTGTTTTTTGAAGGTGGAGTAGGATGGGTGGGATCTGTAGATTACCATATAGTCTGCATACATAAGGATTGGAGTTTGAGGTAGGTAAGTTGGGATGAATTTAATGAATGTTGACAACAGAAGGGGTGAGTGAACAAATCCCTGGGGTACTCCTTTTGCAAGAGGGACACAGAGAGAGGATGAGTTCCCTACCTGCACTTTGAAATATCAATATGTATGAAGCTGTGCCTAATCTATACAGTAAAGGTGTAAATAATGGTCTATCAGATCAAAGGTTTTAGTCAGTCTATGCCTCGCACCAGTAAGGTGGCCTTTGTCCATGCTCTTTAGAATACCATTGGTTAATGTGTGAAGAGCAGTCATGGTGTTTCTGTTGGACTGAAATTTATCTTGGTTGGAGGAAAGCATGCTGCAGAGAATTAACTGAAGACAAGTATTTCCAGGACTTTTACTAGGGTCAGAAGAAAAGAGACTGACCTGAAGTCTTTGGCATCCTTTGGGTTACGGATTTTCGATAGTGGTTTAACAATGGCTATCTTCCGTATCACAGGCATAGTGTAGTTTGTAATGCATAGGCTGTATAGGTGGAGGAATGGTGGGTAATGTGTTCTTTATATTAAATGATAACCCAGGAAAGTAGGTTATCTGAACTGGAAGGGACATCTTTATATTCTAGGTTGTGATTTGTTGAAGTAGAACAGAGACATATAGAGGGGGCAGTTGGGGGACACTGTTGGGAAATTTGGAGTTTGCAGGGGAGGGAGGACAATTATTTCAGGAAACTGTGCTTTACAGTAGGCATGACAGCATGGCAATGGTGTTTGATTTGTTGGGATTTTTGTTGTGAACATTCTGCAAAAAAAAAGACAAGGCTTCAGTGTTTTGGGTTGTTTTTGAGGGTGTGTTGTTGTTGCTGGAAGAAGTTGGCCTTATGCCCTCTAGTAGACTTTTTTAGCTACATCTCTTACACTGTATGAACTGTTGGTCAGTTTCTGAGGATGGATTTTTCATTTCTAGGAAGACCAAACTTTATCTCTGATGTTGTAGAGGCATTTAACTTCTGTAGACAGCCATTTATTTGAAGTACCTCTAAGGAGTCTAGTAATCTTGGGAAATGTTCACCTTGTTGTAGTAGTTTCTTGGTGTGTGATGTGACTACAGTTTCTGGCTTGCTTTCTGATAGTATGGAGTTCTGGGAGATATTTGTTTAGTAATGATGAAATGCTGTTCTAGAATCTGGGTCTGAAAGATTTAGACTAGGAGGGTATATTAGTTTACCAGTAATTAAACAGAATATAATGGGGCATTCTGTTAACATTGCTGATTTTGTTTTGGGTGTTTGTGAGTAAAAGGTCAAAGAGGGAGTGGTTGTCTGAGAATACATGTGGTGTAGTTGGATGTTTAATCATTTCGGTTAGTCCACTGTGAAGGACAGAGAAGGTTTATGTTGAAGTCTCCAATTAGTACTACTTGCTTGATTGACCTGCTGAAATGGAGGCATTGCTGTAAAAGGCTTTTAAATTTGGCAGAGTTGCTGGGAGGGGACGGTTAGTGCTAGAGGGGAGGATCTTTTGCTGTGTATTCTTAATGCAAGCCATTTGCAGTCATGGTCACTGGTGGAGTTGTTTTCACCTAGTAGGGTCACTCTTAGGCCATGTTTGATGTAAAGCATTGATCTCCCACCTATTCTGGATCCAGGATGAGAGCTGTGAAGGTAACAGTAGGAAGAAAAGTGGTAACTTAAGTTACAGGTGGATGCCTTGACCCAGGATTCAGTTACAGTGAGTATATCGGGTATGTAGAGCTGAACTATTTGTTCTAATTTACTGAGTACATTACCAGCACTGTTTACGAATAACAGACAGGTTTGTATGGTTTAGAGATTTTGAGGTTGTAGTGATGTAGAGGACTGAAGGGGAGCTGGGCTGGGTTTCATGCAGCTATGTACTAGTAAAAAAGCTTTTACTGGGCAAGTCTTATACAGAATTTGAGGAGCTTTGATTTACTGGGTCGTGTATGTGATGGTACCTTGTATTTCACTAGGTATTTGATTAGGTTAGAGACAGGTGGTACTGAGGGTGCTCTCTGGTTTTTCTTGTGTGTGCGCTAGATAACTGAAGGTTTTGCTTGTTCATCATTTTATTTATTTATTTATTTTACATTTTTTTACTGGGAAAGTCTGACTGGACACAGGTCCTTTTTCAGCAGAGGCCTGGAGAGAAAAGCACCAGTAAAAATAAATATAAATGTAAACATTGTAGAAGTTGACAAACTTGCAAGGACATTACATGAGCATACAAATAGCATTTACAAAATGAAGAAAAATGTATTTCACTAGAGATAGCATCAACATAGTATGCAGAACAAAAGTAAATTCAATTTTTGTGAGTTTCAATACAAGAGATTTCAGGTATAGGAATAAGATAGCATCCAATGAGCAGCATATGGTTACCTATACAGAGGTTAGTATTAGCCTGGAGTGTTACAGGTGCAAAGCCAAGCATTGGTCAAGTGTGCTTGTTAGTAGCTTTTTAAATTGTGCTGTCATTATCAATCGTCATCGACCCCCCCTTTTCCCATTTTTTTTCTACATGGAGTTGGGGTGTCGTGTTAATTCTTGACATCTCTCTCGATTCAATGCTACACTCCTGCCTTCTTCAACACTCATGCCTGCCTGTCACAGTTCTTCATCACACAATCCATCGACCTCTTTGCCGGACACCTTTGTTTCCTCTTACCTTTTTCCTGTCTGTCCCAAATCTTCTTCACCAGACTGTCTTCTGCTTTTTTGCAAATGTGCCCAACTGCTGTAATCTGTTCTCTTTGATCTTTTCTGCAATTGGAGCTACTTTGGCTTCTGCTCTTATATTCTCATTTCTTCATCTGTCCAACAGTGTGCATCCTACCACCTGTCTCAGGCACTTCATTTCCATTGATTATAGCTTCCTCATTTGCTCTGCCTTTACTACTCAGGTTTCTGTACCATACAGTAGTACTGGTCACACCACTGTTTTGTACAGCTTACTTTTCAGCTTTTTTGGCATTCTTCTATCATACACTGCACCTGATACTCTATGCCAGTTGGCTGCAGGCTTTGACCTCGCCATTCTGACTTCCCTTCTCCTCAACCACCCCTCCCAGGTACTTGAAGCTATTAACCTGTTCAGCTGTCTTGCCTTCTATCTCAATTCTTGGCTTCTTCTGATTGCCCCAATTTGATGCCATTACCGCTGCCTTACCTGTACTTAGTTTCATCCCATGTGCCTTCAGTTTTTGCATTCCATTCCTCTATTCTTTGCTGAAGTTCTTGCGCACAGTCTGACTATAATGCCACATTGTCTGCATACAGCAACTTTACTATCTGTCCCCTCAGACCTGTTTGCTAATGTAGTCCATCACCAGTATGAACAGCAGTGGGCTCAGAGCTGAACCCAGATGTACACCTACTCCCACTAAGAACCCCTCTGTGGGACTGAACAGTGTTCGCACTTGAGTCATTGGGTCCTTGTACATAGTCTGCACTGTGTCTACTAATGTTTTTGGGACTTTTGAATCACCACAGTACTGAGCAACTCATTTGACCTTGTCATATGCTTTTTCCAAGTCCTGGAATGCCCAGTTGGACTCTTTCCTCATCTTTAGCTTCTTCTCAACTGTCTGTCTCACTGCAAATATCAGGTCAGTTGTGCTGCATCCTGATCTGAATCCAAACTGCTCATCTCCAATCTTACTTTCTACTACTCTGCATATCCGTTTGTCAGTCACCCTTAACAGAACTTTCATGCAATGTTACAGGAGTTTGATACCTCTGCACTGCCTCACAGATTTGGATGTCCCCTTTTTTCATGTACACCGGAGTGAGTATGTTTATTAAGAAGTCATTTGGGATACATCTTTCTCGCCATACTGCAATGAGCACCCTCAGGAGCCATTTCTCCCCTATCTCACCCAGCATCTTTATCATACCTGTTGTGACCTCATCTGAGCCTGTTGTTTTCCCTGACTTCATTTTCTTTAGTGCTATTTTTACTTCCTCTATGGTGGGCTCCTCTTCTTCTCTCATTGTAGGCTGTGTCTGAGGCAGTACAGCTTCTGTGGGGCTTTCTTCATTTAGAAGCTGCTGAAAGTACTCCATCTAGCTTTGATGTCCTGTGGGCTGGTGAGCAGGTTGCTGCTGGCATCTCTTATGAAGGATGTCTGACTACCTTCTTTATCTTTCTGTCTTTGCCTTGTAACCTGATATATTTTCTTTCTGTCACCTACTGAGTCACTTTCCAGAAGATGGTAGAGTGCTTCAGATGCCTTATTCTTTGCTATTGCAACTCCTTTCTTAGCTTCTTTGTTAGCCAACCAGTATTCCCTCCTAGCCTGGTCCATCTTTTCTATCTCCCACTTCTTCCTGCACTACTACTTTGTTTTGATGACTTCCCAAACATCTGCATTCCACCACCAGCTTTCCTTAAGTTCCTTATTTCCATACCTGGCTTGGCCACATATCTGTTCTGTAGTCCTCACACATGCTATTTTGAGCCACTGCCATTCTTCATCAACACCACCTATTTCATTCTCTACTTGGTGTACTAGAGCCCTGAGTAACTCCTTGAAGTGCTGTACTTTATCTTCAGTCAACTTCCAGGTCTTTAGCCTGGCCTCTGTTGACCTTAGAGCATTCTTTGACCACTGCTTGCACCTGATTGTGGCAAACAGGGTTTATGCTGTGGGCCAATCTTTTCACTGGGAATGACTTTGCAATCACTGATTCTACCCCAGTGCCCTTTCCTTACTAGCAGGAAGTCTACCAGAGTTGCATGTTGGCCACTCTTGTATGTGATCTTGTGACTGTCTCATTTTCTGATCCATGTGTTGGTTACTATCAAGCCATTTGCCAGACAGAAGTCTAGAATGGCCTTTCTTTCTTTATTCCTGTTGCCCCACCCATGTGGTCCAAGGCAGTCCTCATATCCTGTTCTGTCTGTCCTGATATGTGCATTCAAGTCACCCATTAGCAACATCAATTCATGTTGTACTGCTTTATCTAGTAGATCCTGCAACTGCTGTACGGATGCACTGTTTTCCTCCCTATCACAACCCTGCTGTGGGGCACAAGCTGAGATAATGAATACTGCTCTTTCATTACAGTGCAGTCTGATTACCATGAGTCTGTCACTAATTCTGATGACATCCCTCACTGCCTTCTGAAGCATGTTTCTCACCACAGTTCCAACACCATTTGTAGCCTTTCCTCCTCTTCAGTAGTAGACTCTGGATCCCAATCCAAGTGACTTTACTGCACTGCCCTTCCATCTTGTCTCCTGGATACACAGGAAGTCCAGCCTCCTCCATACCATCATGCCATTCACATCCAAGCTCCGATCTGTAAGTGAACCAACACTGAGTGTAGCAATTCCTTTTTTATGTTTGGCAGATGATTGGTTTTATGTTCAGCTTTTGCTTAACAGAACTCGCCCAGGTAACCCAGGCTGGGCAACTGGAAACCGGCTGGCCAGTTAGCTTATTGACTCAGGGCTGCTGGGCTTTATGTCAGGCTTTATGTCAGGCACACACTGACCAATAGGGGAACATATACCCCTCCAACTGTTAGCAGGGGTCTCTGGCGTACATTGGAGTAGGCCAGGTCCTCAACCCACTTATCTCCGGTAACTACCCATGCCCACTTTGGCGACATGAGTCAACATGAACGAATCACCTAGAGCCATATTTGTTCATTCGTCCTTATCTAATTCCTTAGCTGCTTATGTGCCCTTGACCCCCTTTAGGTACATGCTCATCTCACCATCTTTGAATTTTTATTCAAATGCTGCAGATCTATGCTCTGAAGAAAAGCAGCCTTTCACTCTCAACCATCTCACTTGTAATGCTACTACTGCACTTTATCTTCTAGTGGGTAGAATTGTATCATACACTGTTTGAAACACCTGAATCTTTGTACCTTCTAAATATTTCCTTCTTCCATCCAACTCTATGAAGTATTTACAGAAATTTATAAGGCAAAGCCCACATTTTCTCTACCTAACATCGTAGTACTAACTCTGCCTTTATCTTGTTACAGTCCTTCTCATGTAGACTTTGGGAAAGGACAGAGCACTTGAGTTATGGCATTAGCAAGATTCTGCAGAAAGCAAGAAAGCACAGTTGTGTAAGTTGAACCTACTATAACAACAGATGTTTAAATGATCACTGCTGCAGCAACTACAGCTATAAGGATTATATCCTGCCAAGGCTATAACAGCTGGCCAGTTTCCAAAGCTTCAGGGCCCCTTCCACTCATCCAAACTATCAAGAAGCTCGAACTGAGCTGAAAAAAAGACAAGTTTAGGCACAAAGCCCTTCAGAGCTTTCCTGTCAGCAGAGAGAGAGAGACAGTGAGGGGAGGCTGAGCCCTGAAAGGACAATGATAAGAATAACAAAAAATAAGTGTCAACAACCTGGCATAAAAACACCATCAAAAAACAAGAGGAGGGGGGTGGAGGGAGTGTGCAGCTACTGCAGCAGTGATCATTCGAATATTTGCAGTTACTGTAAGTTTGTCTTACCTAACAGTACTATGTTCTTCATATAGGCCACTGCTGCAGTATCCTTAGCTATATGGGTACATTACCATAGCTATCTATATTTGGAAGGTGGAAGGAGAAGGCTCCAAGAGTCCCTGGAGAATAGTCCTAGCAAAGCATGATCCAGACCTACAGAAGGAATCAAGATTATATTGCTTTCTAAAATGTATTTATTTATTGACCGGGAAAGTCCACTGGGCCAAGTGACCTATTTTCAGTGTAGGCCAGGGGATAAAAACTCCACAAAACACTGTATAATACAAAGCAAAAAACATACATATATATTACATAAAAGGTACATATAATTGTTAGAACAGGTGAATATATTTACAACATATAGAAAAGGTGTTTCATTTTACTAATGATATTGAATACACTAACATAGTCACAAGTACAATATTGATTGTGATAAAAAGAGGCTGATAATGAAAAAAAATTAAAAATAAAAATAGAAAAAAATACAAATAAACAGAAATAGAAATAGAGGCACAATTATCAGATAGGCAAAGAGCAAAAAATGTACATTTCGTGGCTGCTAGATGATGAACGTTTTTTTTTGAGGTCATAAAGATATTGTGTGAAAATAGGGGAAGAAGAGTTATGGTGGCTTGGGGTTTGCTGTACAGGAGTAGATGGGGTTTTTAGAAAATGTTGTTTTAGAGCAGATTTAAAGGCTTTGAGTGATTCGAGTTGAGTGATGTGAGAGGGGATGGTATTCTATATCTTGGCAATGCTGTGGGAGTACAGACACTGACGATCTCTCTTATTAGGTTTGGATACGTTTAAGAGATGTTTATTACTGGATCTGAGTGTACAGGTAGGAGTGTATGCTTGTAGGAGAGATTGGAGTGCAGGGCAGTTATTTGGTTTAAATATTAAGTTATGGGCAAGAGTAAGTTGAGTAGGTAGTGGAGGAACTCAAACCAGTTGAGCTGAGATATAGCTTGGCAATGATGCGTATGGTTAGACAGACCAGTGGCAAACTTAGCTATTTTATAATAGCAAGCATGAAGCTTATTACAAAGGGTTGAATATAGGTTGGCAGACATTGTACTTCCCTATAGAAGGGAGGGAATGAGTAGTGTGTTGGCTAGCTTAACTTTGGTATTAGTGTCCATATAAATTTTATGGCGATAAAGTTTACCTAGTTTGAAATGGGTCTTTTTAATTGTATTAAGGATATGTTGCTCAACTGTGAGCTTACTGTCGATAGTTAGACCTAGTAGTTTCGATCTGTGTCTTATTTTGTGAGTAAATTTTAAAATCTATGTGTGGTGGTTTAGTAGAGAAAAGGAGGAGTTTGGATTTTTTGGGGTTCTAAAGAAGATGAGAATCAATTAGCCAGGATTCAGTGGATGTAAACGAGTTTTGTGTGAGCTTTAGGAGATCAGAGAAATTGTTGGAGAAAGAGATAATGGTGGAATCTTCTGCATATTATGATATGACTGGCTTGGTATTCTGACCGATGATTGAGTCATTTGACCGATTGTTCTCTGTTAGCTAAGTAGGAAGAAAATCATGTTAGAGCATTAGAGGAGCAGCCCAATTTTCCTAGCTGTTTTAGCAGTAAAGCATGGGACACAGTGTCAAAAGCCTTGGATAGATTTAGCAGAATTACTGATGTAGCTAGCCCGGCATCTGAGGCTTTGTTCACTGTGTTGGTAAAGGACAGCAGTGCAGTAATCATACTGTGTGCTGGACCGAAAACATGCTAGGTTGGGGCAAGAAGATGATTGTCAATGAGGTGTTTGAGAAGTTGAGCATGTATACATTTTTCTAGTATTTTTTGTTAGAGGGGAGAGTATAGACATAGAGCAATAGTTGGAGAGTTCATTGGAATTCCCATCTTTGTGTAATGGGGTTACAATAGATTTTTTCTGTATAATGGGGACATAAGATTCTACGATGGACCAATTTATAAGCATAGTGACAGGGTATGCAATTGCACTGGCAGCGAGTTGTAGATATTCGAATGGAAGTTTATCAGCAGATAAGGAGCATGGCTTTAGTTTGGATAGCAGTCTGAGTACTAAGGATGTGGGTACTGGTTGGATAATAAAAGTGGGAGAAGAGTTTGTTGGTAATGATGAGGGAAGGATATTGTTTTCTTATAATGGGTTATCTGGGGTTTTAGACTTTGGTTTTCTGTCACTACTGGAGTCATTCACTAATTTCTGGATGGAAGTAATAAAGTGGGAGTTAAACATATTGGCTATTTGTTGTGGGTTTTTTCTGGGCAGGGTATTGGGTTATGTAAGGTACCTGGATTTAGTAAAGAGGAGATGGACTGCCAGAACTTTTTTGGGTTGTTTTGCTGGTTGGCTAGTTGGACTGCAAAGAAATTTTTCTAATCGTTTATTACTAATTCTTTTGGCTTTATTGCGGAGTTGCTTGAAATGTTGTTCAATTTGCTTTGTTTTATTTTTCCGCCATCCTTTCCAGGCACGGTCTCTTGCAAGGATGGCTTGTTTAGTTGATTCTGTTAGCCAGGGGCATGGTTAGGTTTTATATGTTTGATATGCATTGGTACAAGGCCACTGAGAGTGTCTAGGAAGATTGTGTTGAAATAAAGTACAGCATCGTCTAAGGGTACAGCTTTTAAAGGAGCCCAATTCTGAGCTTTTAGGATGTTGGTAAAAGTGGGATGGTTAAAGTGATTGAGGTTCCTGGTTGTTTTGTAGGAGTGATTTTTTGGAGTGTGGGTGTTGGTACTATGGGTGTAAGCTGGGAGGTGGTCACTTAGGAAGTTAGCTAGTGTGCCTGAATTGGAAAAATTCTGAAGGTGGGTTACTAGTATCCAGTCTAATACTGACTCAGACTGCCTGGATATGCCATGAGTGGGAGTAGTAATGATCTGAGTAAAGCTACACAAGTTTATACTGTTTACAGGGGAATTTGAGGTGAGAGTTTGCCACTTTATGTTAGTATCTCCTAAAATAATGGTTTCCTGTGATATATTTTTATTTAGCCAGGATAGAAAGTCCTCAAGGGCGAGAATATTATGGCCTGGGGGATGTAAAGTACAACTATACAAAGTTTTTGTGGTTGTTAATATGAAGAAATGCTATTAAGAATTCCAAACTGCCAAAGGTAGGTGCTGGTTTAGTATGGGTAGTGATTGTAAGGGTGTCTTTATAAGTATAAAAAGTAAGTTAAAGTTAAAAGTAAGTCTTTAAAAGTATGTAGACAGGACCAAGTAGCAGCTTCTAGAATACTTCCAGAATCCAGCTCTTTCCAAAAAGCCATAGAAGAAGCAACGGTCCTTGTAGAGTGGGCCTTGACCCTGCCTGGAATAGAACTGTCATGGTAGGATAACAAAAGGTAATAGCCATAGACAAACACATGGAAATAGTCTGTTTTGACATGGGTTGTCCATTCTTTTTTACCTTCACAAGAAATGAACAATTGATCTAAAGATCTGAAAGATTTAGTTCTGTCAAACTAGTACCGGAATTGTCTGCCGACATCCAAGGTATGAAGTATCATGAAGCATCCTTTCTCCCTCATTTATTGGATCAGGAAAGAAAATGGGGAGGTGGATAGTTTGGCTTAAAGTAAACTTGGATACTATGTTAGGCAATAAAAATGAATTAGTTCTGAAAGAAACCCTGCCCTTGTGGAAAATTAGGTAGGTTGACTCACCATAAGAGCTTGCAACTCATATACCCTTCTTGCAGAGGTCAGAGCAATAAAATTGTTTTCCATGTTAAGAACCTCAAGTCAGCCAGATCAGTTGGTTCACATAGAGCAATTGTTAGCTTCTCTAATACAAAATTAAGATCTCAATGCGTAGCCACCGGTTTTCTTGGACACTTCTTATGCAAAACCTCTTTTAAGAATATTTTGACATGCGACTGCTTTAAAAGAGGAGGATCTATGGACAGTCATGCTTAAACGGCTGATAAATGAACCTTGGCAGAGGAATAAAAAAGGCTACACAATAGTAACTCACACACAACTAGCCGTGAATGGGTGCTGATAATGTTGTTGGCACCAACTAGAATACCTTTTTCATTTTCTAATATATGATTTTCTAGTAGCAGGCCTTCTTGCCTTCATTTGTACCTGCTGTATGTCCTCAGAAAACATGTGCCTAAAAGGAAATAAGACCCTATCATCCAGTCTACTGAAGATGACTGATGTCGGAGTGTATCAAGCTTCCTCACAGTATGTGTGTGAATACATCCATACTGTGAGGAAGCTTGTAGTAAATGCTTCTGGCCATTTCCAAAAGAAGGGAGAATCACGATTGCCAGGTCTAGAAGGGAGTCACTACAATGATCTTGAGAGATTCCTTCTGAATCTTCAGAAGTACCCTGAATATTGCTGGAAAGGCATACAGGAACATTCCTATCCAAAGAAACGAAAAGACATCTGTCTTACACACCTTTTTGAATGAAGTCCTGAACAGAATTTTGCCGGTTGACTGTTCAGAGAGAAGGTAAAGAAATCTACTTAAAGAACTCCCCATAGATGGATCAAATCTTCAAAGCCACCCAGATCTAGTTTCCATTTATGAGCGTTTGTTCTGGCCCTGTTCAGTTTGTCTGCCACACAATTTTGCTCTGACGAAATGTAGGATGCTTGTAGAGTGAGACTGTGCTGTGAAGCTATATCCCAAGCTAACAAGGCTAGTCTGCAAAGGGATATGACCTGGCTCCCCCTTGCTTGTTGATGTACCACACCACCATGGTATTGTCTGTAACCACTTGAAGACATCCCAGGGAACAAACATGGTTCAGAGAATTGAGTACCTTAATCAGGGCAAGCATCTCTTTGATATTTATGTGCCTGCATCTGTTCTTGTTGTCACACACCCCCTGCACTTTTATGTCTCCTGAAACTGCTCCCAAATCAAAGTCCAAAGCATCCGTGGTAGCTAATTGCTTTGGAGCAGGGAGTGAGAAGGAGAGACCTTCACTTACGGAAATATGTTGTCTCCACCAAAGGGATTTCTTTTCTGACAAACACCAGTACTAGGATCTAAAAACATAAAGGGTGTTGATGCTGGGACTAAAGAGATTTCAGATACCAATGCATATTTCTCATGTGGAGTCTTGCCAGGGGTATTATGAGACTCAAAGTCCTGAAGTATTCCCTCACAGTGACTGAAGTCAGAGTAGAAAACCTTAGAAACAGATCTAAATAAAGATCTATTTTTTCCTGTGGAAGAAAAGCTCTTTGAACTGAGGTGTCTAGTTGACATTCCAGGAGCACAATCCTGTGTGTCAGGGAGTCAAGAAAGACTTTTGAATGTTCTCTTGGAATCCTAGCTTGTTCAAGAGATTTCTCATCCAAGAAAGAGAGATTTCAGACATTTTGAAAATGACTCTGCAAAGATAAGTGGGGCATATAAATGCAGAAAAATGTTGACACCCAATAGCCTGCAATGTGCTCTAACTGGAGCTAGATAACTCTGTGAACATCCTTGATGGACTGGATAGTCCAAAGGGTAAGGAAGAGAACTGATAATGTGATCAACACATACAAAACCTTAAGAAACACCTGAAGTCTGGAAAGAGAAATGCGAGGATAAGCATTTTGATTATCACAAACAGTTTTAGGGAAAAACAGATCTAGAACTAGTCTCCAAGCATTTTCTTTCCTTCTTTGGGACTAAGAACGTCCTTGAATAAAACCCTTCCCCACCTGGGAAAGAGGAACTGGTTCTATTAGTCCGAGAGATAGCATGTGATGAAGAAGAGGTGGAAACAAGAGTCTGATCTGTCTGATGTGGAATGACACCCTGGAAAGGAGGAATTTCTGACCCTTCTACCTTTAACCTTGATGAATGATTTTCAGAGACTATTTATCTGAAACAATGTTTTGCCAAAGAGAAAAACTGAGATTCAGACTTTCTGGAAGATAAAAAGGGCCAAGCTGGGAATAGGTCACAAGGTCTTTTGAATAGTCATTCAGATGTGTTGGAGTGTCCTTGGTTTTGGGAAGTTTGATACTTCATTTTGGAACCTCCTTGCCACTTCTTCTTAAAACATCTGTTTACCTGAATTCTGTTGAGACTGTTTGTGATGATATGGCCTAGTGCTAGCATAGCCAGCTGGATTTCTGTAAAGAATGGTATGTCCTTTGAATATTAAGCCCAATTTATACAATATGCGTGTGTTACAAATGTATTAGAACTGTATGGCATTTGAAAATCAAAATGTGTTTGTAAAGTTGCTAGTGTTAAAAAATGTATCAACAGTGTGTTCTGCTGGACAGAGAAGACATTTACATGTGAGACTGTATGTATATATGTTAGCAAAGGACATTGGAAGAGAAGTGGTTAAACAGTTAGCTTACTTCTTACTTTAAGAAAAGTACTGTTAATTGGGCCACCTGTTTGACCATGAAAGTGCCTATCTCACAGCTCTGAACAGGACCAGAGAAGGCATGTCTGGAGGATGCCTTTACTCATTAGCTCAGTAAAAAGAGGGAAAGCCCCAGGCAATGCCATAAACATCAGCAAAACTTTAGATATGCATCTTATCACATCTATGCTAACATCCTGTCTGAAGCTTCAAAGGGAAACAGTGTGAGAACCTAGATTCAGGTGAACAGATGACATAATTTTGCCAGCCATCTTGGAAATTTTAGATATTACAAAGAGAAATCTCTCAGTATTGAGTATTCAGTCTTGGGCCTGACAACAAGAAGGACCATTCACCACATCATCTGCCTTGCTCTATTAGTAATTCTCCTAGATTCAGTCAGGAAAATACACTGAAGCTTAGTTTAGATATTGTTCTTTATGTGTCTGAGTCTGTCCATCAATGTTATTTTTAATATTTCCTGTGATTTGACTCTGTGTTTTACTATAGATACATATTCAGTATTTTCATGTTCTTTTATGATTTATTATTAAATATATTTAAAACTGTTATTGTGGCTGGTCCTTTTAGAAAGTATTTAACCTTAGAGAGTGCTTATATTTATTTGGTGACAGTGTGTGGCCACTCCTGAAGGCCTAGCTGTCTTGGTCAACTACTATCATTTGTATTAGCATTAATATTACACAGTATAATTGGACACCCTTTGTTAAGGGCCTTAAAGTACCTGATTGTGGAGTGTCTGCTGGCACTAATAACTACCTTATACTCTGGGCAGAAGAAGCAGGTAAATCTGTGCCAGCCTTTCCCAGGTGTGTGTGTCTGAAAAATAAAATCTTACAATGTGTGTGTGTGTGTCAGCTACTTAGAGCAGGGACATGAAGCACTGGTTTCACAGAGAGGGTGCTGTAGGACTTGGCTTGGACACTTGGCTGAGGACCTAACCTTACAGCTGTACGGGACCTGGATGGAGACAATAAAAAGAAATCCGGACCCCAACTGAGCGTGTTCCATGTGTGCTCTTAAGGGGAAATTGTGCTTGATGCAGAGAGATCTGCATCTGGAAATACTGAGTGTATCCATTTATATTCCAAGTGAACGTCCTTCTTCAGTGTCAGTGGTAAGAATTCAGGCCCCTTGATTACTGGCCCAGTGTGGGGATGTCACACTGTTTATTCTATTTTTTGTTGAAACTGGAGGAGGAGAAAGAAAATCCCTTGGACAATTTTAAAAAGGAGGGCTGAAAAAATCTTCCTGATTCCCTGGATCAGCTTGCCCTTTTCATCACACTTTTTGATCACCTCTGCAGCGAAAGGGCAAGACACTAAATCTCTGTCTAAGGGAGAATTTAAAATCTCCTTTTTTACATCATCTGGGAGGTTTTGAGAATGCATAAAAACTCACTTCCTTCAAAAAGTACAGTTTTGTACCTACCATAAATGTAGATGTTCGAGTGTATACCCTGCTGCAGTCATCACACTTGGGCTATCCTGCCGTCAGGCGGTCCCGCAGTTGGCCCGAATTCCAAAGTCTTGGTCCGGCGTCGGTTGCTGTCGTTTCCTCCCTGACATCAGAGCACCAGGGGTATATCAGAGGCATCCAAAGCCATTTTCTTCAGTTTTTCTTGCCCCACATGTCAGGTGCACCTAATAGGTAGGCAATATATATATATATATATATATATATATATATATATATATATATATATATATCCATATAGTTATATGAAAAAATGAAACAAAACCCTTAGGCACAAGCAAATACACCACAGAGGTAGTAAAGAATAGAGTGGAAGAGATGAGTTCAGCTAGTCCAGAGGGGATGGAGGGAGGGTAACCTGGACTGCAGCAGGGTACACACTCGAACATCTACATTTAAGGTAGGTACAAAACTGTACTATGTTCATCGTGGTACCCTGCTGCAGTCATCACACTTGGGTAGAATACCAGAGCTAAGGATGGGAGGTGGAGTCAAACAGGGTTAGAGGAGGCTAGAAGGCCTTGCAAAACTGCAGTGGCGAAGACAGCTCTAGTCTTAGATTAAAGTGGTAAGTGGTAATGTTTGGTGAAGGTGTGTACTGAACTCCAAGTTGCAGCTTCCAGAATATCCTTGGTTGGCACCCCCCCGAGGAAGGCTGTAGATGTAGCTGCTGCCCTGGTAGAGTGGGGCCTTATGGTAGCAGGAACTGGTTTTCCATGGTAGGTGTAGCAAAAACGTATGCAATGTCCTATCCATTTGGAAATGGTCTGTTTTGAGATAGCCTTTCCTTGTGATGCTGTAGCATAGGATACAAAAAGCTGGTCAGATTTTTTGAAAACCTTAGTTTTATCCAAGTAGTAACGTAGCTGCCTGTGAATGTCCAAGGATTGCAGGAGTCTTTCTCCTTTATTCTGTGGATTTGGAAAGAAGGTGGGTAAATGAATGGTTTGATTTAGAGCCACACTGGACACCACCTTAGGCATAAAGGAGGGGTTAGTCCGTAGAGAAACTCTGTCTTGATGAAAAATGAGGAAAGGCTCTACTGCCATTAGTGCCTGAAGCTCCGAAACTCTTCTAGCTGAAGTGATTGCTAGCAGCAGGGCAGTCTTCCATGATATAAACTTTAAATCAGCTGAGAAAGCTGGCTCAAAAGGAGGTAGTGTGAGTTTTTCCAGAACAAAGTTGAGGTCCCAAGTAGGTGATGGCGCTCTCCTGGAAATTGATGTGAAATTGACAATTTAGTGCTCTCATAGCTAGAGTAGTTGAGGTGTAAATCTTCTTCCCCCACCTATCTAGTGCTTTGGAGTCCCTTTCTGAGGGTACAGGATTTTTTTGCCATCGAAGCCTTAGCCCCTTTGGGACCCTGGGAGATTGTCTCTGAATTAGCAGCAGGGCTTTTGTAAAGGAATTTGTGTGAGTCAGGCACTCTATAGTATCTATCTGGTTTGGCTGGAGCAGGAGGCAGAGAATCTGGGATTTAGACTAGATTCTAAGAAGACATCATCCACAATGTCCAAAACTAGGGGGATAGCAAGTGGTCTGTGCTGGGGGAGTAAAAGAAACTCTCGGAGCCTTTTCTTTGAGTCAGAGTAGTCCTGACCTTCCCAGTGGAAATGTTCCCTCATGGTGTGTAAGGTTTCCCCAAAGGATTAATCTTCAGGGGGAGAAGCTGAGGGAATGGAGTCTTCAGCATCAGAATCTTCATAAGGGGGAAAGGAGTAATCCTGTTCCTCAGAGGAGCCTGAGGAATCAGACACTTGATCAGAGGAGGCATAATCCTCCTCTTGTCTAGGCCTTTTGTCGGGGGGGGGGGTTGGGAACCCCTGATCAAAGAAATCAAATCTTCAGCCATTTTAAGCATCTGTTTCTTAGGCATAGGGCCTTGACCTGGAGACTGAAGTGTAGGCTTTTTTGGCTTTAGAGGAGTTTTAAGCTTAGCATAAGATTTTATGGTGAGGGTAGTCGGTCTGAAGACACCTTCAGAAAGTGTTTCTACAGCACCGGCTTCCCCTACTGCAATGTCGTCGGTAGGGCCTAAGGAAAAAGGCTGCATTGGCCTAGAACTCTCTGCTGGGGGATCCGAAGCGGCCTGGGGATCCAATTCAGCGGTAGCCAGGGGCTGCGTAGGCGCCTCACTGAAAACTGGAGAACCGGCGACCGGCCCAGCCGAGGCCTCGGAGTCTGGCTTGGATCTAGGCTGCCTGTCTTTATCCTTGCGTTTTTTATGCACGCCGGTAGTCGGTTGCTCCGACGGCATAGTGTAATTAAATTGTCTACCGAAGTAGTGTCGTGCGAAATCAAAGCGTCGCTTTATAGTTCGCTTATTGAACCTAGCACAAAACCGACAACGAGTGACATCGTGGTCTGGGCCTCGGCAAGGTATACAAAAAGAATGAAAGTCCTTATGAGGTATTTGCTTCCCACAAGAAATGCAATTGTTAACTTTTTCTGACATCGGACTGAGGCAAGAAAAGGTTCCCCAACAGGGTACTTAGCTTTGAAGACTTCGGACTGAAACTCGATTCGAAAATCTCAGGTGTCGGCCGACTGGCACTTGCGAACTGCTTCTGCTTCGGGTACCGTGCGGCAAGAAAGACTGAAGAAAATGGCGTTGGATGCCTCTGATATACCCCTGGCGCTCTGACATCAGGGAGGAAGTGACAGAACCGACGCCGGACCAAGACTTTGGAATTCGGGATGACTGCGGGACCGCCTGACGGCAGGATAACCCAAGTGTGATGACTCCAGCAGGGTACCATGATGAACATCGTACCAGTGGCCATAGTCTTGGAAGAAGTATTAACAGTTATACACAGACTGCAAACAATGAGTAAGTGACATGTGCAATAGAAGATACAGTTATTTAAAGGAGATTTTTCTTCACAAGAAGAAACTGTAGATAAATTTTTCCTCATACTTTCACAATATGTTGGAATAAACTTTAACAGATGAGCCTGATAAATTAAAATTCTGAAATTCAAAAGTGCAGAAGTATACACTTTTTCCCCATACCTATCAATATGTTCCTATCCATATTAAAAGAGCAGTATTGGAATTAATTAAGAGCTTTGCAGCAAAGCATGCACTAAGGCTATACATACTGGTTAAGGCTTGGGAATAATGTATAAAAATTTCATTGACTGAGCAACTTTCCACATCCTATATGCCTTTTCAGAGACAGCTGGGTAACTATCAGGAAAACTGCAGGCAGTAAAACACACATCCTCTAAAGCAGAGGAGGCAGCAGGAATGGGTGTAAGTTCCGGAAAATCCTTCTAAAACAACTCATAGTATTTTCTGAGGGACTGAGAAACCTCAGTGTTCTCCCTCTGAAAACACTGGAACATTACAGCAATAGTCTCATAAAAAAACACAGGGAAAAGTGCTGTTCTCTGAGTCTGAATCAGAAATCTAAGGACAAAACCCAAATTCATCCCTGTATTTTCCCAGTTAGACTCAGAATATTGAATCTCTTCAAGAAAGGAGCCATCCTTCTTTCTTTTACCAAAACTACTCTACAAGAAGGAACAATAGCCTGTATCAAACCCTGAGCCAGTATCAGTAATCTCCTCCTGTCCAAAGAAATTTGATAGGGAGTAGCTACATGCTTGTCTTCTGTTTCTTTCTGACAGGAAAAAATGGGGCCAACTGTGTTACTAGTGTCAGCTGCTACTTCCCCAGGAATGGGCACAGCATTCTCACAACAGGAAACCTTCCCTGTCTCCTCTCCCATGACTGAAAAGAGTGGCTCTCCCTTGCCCACTGAAGGGACCCCAACTGCTGCAGAGGACATGACTAACCCTGGTCCACAGTGGATGTAGATGCTACATCAGAGGCATCCAAGGTAAAAGAAGAGTGGTCTGAGGTACAACGAATGGCCACAGCAGAGTCACCTACCTGCAGCTGAGACAAATGTAGCCTGCTGTGGTGGAAAATGCTGTTTGATTAACTTTTTCTGTTTGTGGCTGGAAGAAGGACTGACCATGGGAGTCACAGTCTGTCCCACGGTCCAGCTGAAAATGGCACCTCTATCCTGGGAAAAACAAGCAACAAATGCCAGTAAATCTACCAGTCCACAAAAGTTACTTTTTTGACAGGAAAACACACTAAAAAGCTCTTTCAAATACTGTGGGAGCCCCACAACAGTAAAATAACAAAGTTTCTCCACAGAAAATCGGTTAACACTACTTTTAAACTGACAGAAACAAAGAGTGCTCCATTTAAAAGTACATTACCGTCTTAAAACAATCCATTAAAACACAACACTCCTAGCTTTAAAATAACTTTTCTGAAGAGGAAAGTAATAAAACACCAGTAGCTGACCATCAATCCTAGTAAGCCTCAGGGGAGCATACTTTGCACTAAAATTTGTCTTTTAGTCAGCTCAGCTAGTGCTTCTTGACAGTTTGGGTATGTGGAAGGCGCCCTGAAGCTTTGTAAGCTGGCTGGCTGTTACATCCTTGGCAGGATATAACCCATATAGCTAAGGCTAAGTCAGTAGTGATCAATACGAAGAACATCAGCTCTTTGTAATGGTGATGATTTTAGTGTACACATATCAACATAATGGGTTGGGTTAAGAAACAACTGACTTACCATGCAAAGCATATTTGTCTGGTTTGCAAACACATATCAATTCAAAAGCAAGTCTTGCACAGGTAGTTTCTGCATGGCAAGCAGCTCATTTATGTGGGGCACTAATGCATGCAAATGATGGCCTAAAGAGATGTGCTACAATTTCTAGATCCAATTCAGTCAAGATTTAAAATATGTCATAGGACATGACTGCCCTTATTGGAGTTGTGAATAGACTCCTAATGGCAACAGTTTGAATGAAATCATGTTTTCCTTTATTTTTCTGCAGTCTACTACACTGTAAACCATGAAATCCTTGTGGATCCTTTATGGAGACATAGTGAACTCTCAGCAACTTTTCTTGATTTGCCTCCTGCCTTTTGAAAATACCTCAGAGGGTTGTTTTTGTTGTCTTTCGGATTTTCCCGGTTAGGAGTACCACAGCGGAACTCCGGTTCGCTAATGATTGGCAGTAGATTTTCACGAACGCCGAGGTGCCAGCTCGACGTTCAACCTTCAACGAAGGCACGCCCATTTACGCATGTCTTTCGAACGGCCACCCAACCGCGGGGAGGACATGCAGACACCACACAGAAAGCACTTCCCATACTCCAGCCGAGAATCGAATGGGAGAACCTCTTGCTGTGAGACAACAACACTACCGCTGCACCACCGCGGAAGTCCAGAGGGTGATTTCGGTTATTAATTTCTTATCCTCCCCACACTCTGAATTGTGGGATTCCTCAAAATTCCATACTGACACTGCTGTTATTCAAATACTTTTGGGAGAATTAATTTGAGTAAGGGGCTTACATTATCACTGCTATGCTAACAACAGAGTTTAAACTTCCATTCTGTCTTCAGCATATGGTAGCAGTCAATTACCTTACCTATACTAAACCATATCCATCACTGGATATGTAGTAATCAGATGAAATTCAACACAGCAAATCAGTTGCCATGTGTAACGGATCCACACAGTCTACCAGTTTTTGCTATGCCTCAAGCCACATATCACTGTGTATGTTTAATTATTGCTAGATTAATTATTGCTAGTTCTTAATATGCCACTACATCACTATATGCTGCTAATATTGTAACAATACAATATGCTTAAGAGCAGGCCTTGCTCACTGTTTACTGGTATTACTGAACTTTTGTTAACCTATAAGTTGTTTATCAGCTTAAGAGATGCTTACCAAAATGTGGGGATTTCAAAGAGGAACTATATCACAAGATTGTGAGCTAACTGTTCTCTGAAAAAGGGAAGTAGGGCACAAGACCAGACATTACGAGACTTGTTTACAACTTAGGAAATGATCTGTAATTTTCTAAAATATTCCATCAACTCATGATGAGCCTGTAATGTCAGATCTTTCTACAATATTCTGTCAACTCAAAAAAGACTATAAAAGCTAAAAGGCTAAGATAAAAATCATCATCAGCATCTGGATTTGATCACAGCACCAGCCTAAACTGAGCTTAGAGACATTTCGCCAGTGTCGGCCTTGCCTTGAATGAACAGATAGCTGCACTGGATAGAATTTAAAGTTTCCCTATCAGTGGCAAAGATGATTTTGTTTATGCATATGCTTGTAAGTACATAATTTATTAGTCTTTCTGTTTATTTAGTATTAGCTTTACTGTACATTCAAAAAAGTTTTGCTTAATAAATTAATAAGTTTGAGCCTTGGTGTCTTGTGTCATTTCTATTCCTGTATTAACCTCAGATTTTGAAGTAACGGACTAGTACACTTGGCGTAGTTGGCAGGATCTGGGGTTTACAGTGGAAATGTCACAACAACCAATGTTTTTTCCCTTAAAACACCTAGGCATAGGCAAGAAGAATGCCGCAATAGGCACCCCAAATAAGTTGGGCGTTGATGCTACTTTGACAGCATTATTTGGAAAGTGGGATCCTCTTGCTAAGGTATTGAGTCAAGTTTCACCTCCTCCTTCTCCAAAACCCTTGCAGGAAAGACCTAAGGCAGACCCTAACAGTCTAGCTAGAGCTTTAGAGGGGTTAAAATTGGATAATAAGGGAAAAAAGGTGAAGGAAGGGGTGGGGGCAGCCGGATGGCTGTTCTTTGAAGCAATTCAGGAATTAGTCAGAGATGTAGATTCACTAAAAGAAAAAGTTTTAGAATTAAAAGAGCAATGTAAAGAACTCACACACACACATAGACTGGATAAAGATGCCTTAGAGAAGGCAAACATGGCACTTGTTAAAGTAGGGGAGGAAGCTGAACACTGAAAGTCTAATTCAGTGACTTTAGCTACTCAGATAATTCAACAGCGTAGACAACGAAACGGGAGAAAACTACGCCATCCGCCCTCAAGGCCTCGGGTTCGTGCTTTGCTGTGTAAGGCAGAGTTTGATCCTGAGGAGTGGGAAGGTGATCTCCCCTCAACAGATGAGGGTGATAGTGATTTTAAAATAGTAAATTCTCCGTCAGTGGAGGCGCGCCCAGTTATTAAGAAAAAGGGACAGTGGACTGTAGGGGCAGCGCCACAACAATGGGTTAAAGTGCGGAGTTATACTCAAGCTAAATTATTGAATATAATCCAAATCTATAAGCAAAGGCCAGGGGAAACTGTTTTAGCATGGTTTCTTCGGGTTTGGGACACAGGGGGAGAAGCGGTGTCTCTAAATGCTGAAGAGATGTATCAATGTGCATGTCTGGTGTTTCACCCGCGTTTAAAGCAAATAGTAAACAATGTAGATCATGGTGATTCCCAGGTGAATACACTGGTGGTGTGGTTAGCCTCGGCTTTCCGCGCTACTTGGCCCGATGCTACAGCAGTGGCCGACAAACATAAACCTTGGAAAACAATAGCAGAGGCAATACAGCAGTTAAGAGAAATGGCTATGTTGGCTACCGTTTACTCAATGGAATTGAGGGATGAGGTATTAGTGCTTCTGAGAGGACCAGATGCACAAATTATGACTAGCAATATGAGGAGCAAATTAATCAAAAACGCACCACAGTGGTGGAAAGGGCAGCTAATAGCCGCCCTGGCATGCTGTGTAGGTCAGCAGATATGGGACGTAATAGCCACTCTAAATCAAATGGCAGAATTAGTGGAAGAAAAAGAACAGAGAAGAGCTAAAAAGGCAAATGCGGAGAAATCAAAAGATAAATCTGGAGAGAAAGTTACAAGAAAGCAAATGTTTCTGAATCTGTTAAGGTGGGGGGTTGAAGCTGCGGAAATAGATGGGATAGCTACTAAAGAATTATATAAAAAGTGAAAGCAAAAACAAAAAAAAAAAGGTTCAAGTTCTAAAAGTAAAAAGCAAACTCCTACAAGAAGTCCAACCAGGAGTACCACTGAAGGGAAGGTAGGATGGAATCAATTATATCCTGACATCCCTACTGATGAGGAGCTAGCACAGTGGCAAAAGCGGGAATTTAATGATGAGAGAGACTGGGGAGGAAAGGGATGGAGAACCCCGGTCGAAAAAACAGAGACAAATTGACTAGAAGGCAGGTCCCCAGTAGCTAGGGGTACAGTAAGAGCAATTACACCTGGGGACCGACGCCCTTACGTACCCCTTACCATTTTTTGGAAGGGAGGGCCACAACATGTAATGGCTCTGGTAGACACAGGATCAAAAGTAACCATTTTTGCAGGCAACCCCCGTAGATTTCGTGGACAGTATGTAAAAATTGATGGTTATGGAGGGGCAAAGACACTAGGTATCAAAACCAAGATTAAGAGAGCTTTTGGGGATGGTATTCCTATTTATATTGAAGCAGTGATAGCTCCAGTACTTGAACACATTTTAGGAATAGATGTGTTAAAGGGTAAAACTTTGGAAACCACTGTAGGGCCATTTAGGTTTGGAGTGCGGCATTGTTCAGTCAACGCAGTTAAGGCTGTAGTTCAAGGCAATGCTAAGTGGGAACCGCTTTGTATTCCCACGCCTAAAACAATAGTGAACATCAAACAATATCGTATCCCAGGTGGGCACGCTGAGATTACTGAGACGATCCAAAAACTGCTTCGGGTTGGCATACTTGAGCCAACAGTGAGTCCATTCAACAGTCCAGTATGGCCAGTAAGGAAACCTGATGGATCATGGCAAATGACTGTAGATTATCGAGGTCTGAACAAGGTGGCCCCACCATTAGCGGCAGCTGTTCCAAACATTGTTACGATCGTAAAAAAATTGTCTTCCTCTGCTGGACCATATCATGCAGTTTTAGACTTAGCAAATGCCTTCTTCTCCATTCCAATAGCAGAAGAAAGCAGAGCCCAATTTGCTTTTACCTGGGAGGGGAGGCAGTATACCTTCCAAGTGTTACCTCAAGGATATCTGCACAGCCCTACCCTGTGACATGGGCTAGTGGCTAGAGACCTAGCCAAGTTACAGCTGGACAAAGTGACTATTTTTCATTACATTAATGACATAATGATTACTGAAAAAAAATCTGATATAGATATCGCACTAAAAACTGTAGTTCAGCACCTTCAGAACAGAGGGTGGGCTATAAATGAAAATAAAACACAACAAGGGACATCAGTAAAATTCCTTGGTATGATTTGGAACGGAGCAAAAAGGGAAATTCCTGCAGCAGCACTGGAGAGCATCCAAAAGATTGCAGTCCCAAAAACAAAACAGCAGGCACAGGCCTTTTTGGGAGCAATGGGCTTTTGGAGAGCATTTGTACCTCACCTTAGACTGATTTTGCGACCCATTCACTGTGTAACTAGGAAAAAATGTGACTTTCAGTGGGGTCCCAAGCAAGAAACGGCTTTTAAAAAAGCAAAAAAGGCTCTACAGCAGAGCGTGGGGCTGGGCCCAGTTGATCCACAACAACCTTTTGTCCTTAAAGTAACAGTTGCCAATAATGTTATGTCTTGGGGGCTGTGGCAAAAGGATGACACTGGGAAAAAGAGACCCTTGGGATTTTGGTCCAAATCCCTGACTGGAGCGCAGGTGAAATATAGCCCCCTTGAGCAGCATGTACTGGTGGTGTACACAGCATTGATTCATGTGGAAGGAATAACTAAACAACAAACAGTGACAGTTAAGATAGACTACCCAATCCAGGGGTGGTTACGAGACAATACTTTGATAAAAACCCTGATAGCACAATCTTTGACCGTACAAAAGTGAAAGTGGTATTTACAGGAAAGGGCCAACATCGTGCCTGGAGTGTCTCAGGTACAACAACAGTTGGCTGGACTGGTAATTCTGAATGATGCTGATGCAATAGAACAACAGCGACATGAGCTTCCACAGTCTCCAATAACTGAAGCATTACCATTTGATAATTTAGATGCAGAAAAACAAAAATTTGCGTGGTTTACTGATGGTTCTGCCAAAATTGGATCAAATGGTAGGACCTGGACTGCAGTGGCTTATTGCCCACGAACAGAAACTGTGTTATTTGATAAAGCTACTGCCGGTTCAAATAATCAGGCAAAATTACGAGCTGTTGCCCTGGTCATCGATAGTTTATCACCTGAGGATGAAGCGTACATCTATACTGACAGCTGGGCAGTTTATAAGGGATTGACAACCTGGTTACCTGCCTAGCAGCAACAGGATTGGAAGATCCATGGCAGACCTCTATGGGGAGGTTCAAAAGACTGGCAACGAATTTGGGAAAAAGCTCAACAATGCAAAATCAGTGTTAGACATGTAGATGCCCATGCACCACTTGTAACAAATAAAAGGAGGCATAACCAGCAGGTAGATAAGATGGCCGCGGTACGTGTTACTAAAGAGAAAGCCGAAAGTGCTAGTATGGCAAGATGGGCCCATGATCGGAGTGGGCATTTGGGAAGAGATGCGACAATAGAATGGGCCCGGAGGCATGGTATGCAGTTAAATAAGTAAATAACTACAGATGTTATAAAGCAATGTAAAATTTGTCAAAGAAATAAACAGAAGCAACTGCAAGCAGAAGCATGCAGACACATTCACAGAGGCAGCCGCCCAGCACAAATCTGGCAAATAGACTTTATTGGTCCTTTACCACTGGATCAAAATCAGCAATACTGCCTGACGATGGTGGACACTTATTCAGGATTACTAATGGTGTCCCCATGCAAAAAGGCAAACCAGCAAGCAGTATTAAAAGAATTAAATAAATTATGTGTGATGTATGGGATTCCCACTGAAATCCAAAGTGATCAAGGCAGCCACTTTACCGGAGCAGAGGTTCAAGAATGGGCAAAGAAAAATGGAGTTCGATGGGTGCTGCATATCCCATATCATCCCCAAGCTGCTGGTTTAATTAAAAGGAATAATGGGCTCCTTAAAGAACAAATTCGAAAAAACACGAATGATGAAACATTGCGAGGCTGGGCAAAGGTATTAAAATTAGCTGCGAGTCAGCTGAATAACAGACCCCGAAAGCATCAAGGAACTCCCTTGCAAATGCATATGAATGACATTCGATCCAACTGCTGTGTTTTAAAAATAAAAAAGCTAAATCCGAATGCCATATACCCTCTTTTGACAAATACTGATCAAACACGATTCTGGCTATGTGCATTGATTAAACAAAGGGTGCCAGCACAAAATATGACATTAGTTGAGACAAGCTAAAAACTCTTTCTCCCAGAGAACTGGCGCTGGGGGCAAAAAGGGCTATTAGGAAAAAGTTGGGAGGTTTTTACATTATGGGAGCCAAAACGAGAAGTGATAGTAAAGGCTATCAATTTAGATAACAAAACACGAATGATTCAGAAAGGACAACCTTTAGTAAAAATTTGTATGCATCAAGATGCTGTCATTTTACTACAAGACTGTGATACTAAACCAAGCAAATGGCTGGAAATAAAAGTTATAGTGACCACACCAAATCAGCCAAATAAACATGGGACAGTAATTTGTGATGGACCTGGTGATACTGTTTTAGTATTACTTAATTCTGCTAAACAACCATTGTACTTTCCTCTCCATAGAATATTGCCACTGTTTGGGAAGGAGCCAACCTTTTCCGACGACAACACTTAAATGGGCCATATAACTGTCTTGATCCTGTCCCTCTATTCGAAGGGGAAGATGTTGCAAATTTAACAGCTGACTGTGACTTTTATTAGAAATTGGGAGACCATCTATATGCAGTAACACCCAAGCCTGCCTTAACTTGAAACATCACTCAGACGGAAAACATTACAACTGTATGTAGACTAAACTGTGATAGACATCCTAAAAAATGTGTTTCCAACCCTTTCGGAGGTTTGTACCAAAGGCTAAACGAGTCGGGATTTCCTTTAGCTAAGTCCCCATTAGATTCCTCCTGCATAGCTGAATGTCAAAGGGAAAATGACACCGCAGAAACCCTATCTCCGGATTTAGAGATATATGCCATGGACAATAGTTCAACTGTATTTAATGGTTTGGGACGTGGTAAAATATACCAGAGGATGTAAAACTGTAAGTAGTGCTAAAGTTATACAACGTATTAAAATGATAGTTAACATGTCAGCAGTTGATATTACCACCAGGTATCCACATTGTAAAATTGTACAATTATGGCCAGTTGATTCTTTGCATATCAAATACAAACATTACAAATATAAAAGAAATAAACGTGATGTTACAGGTATTCTTGGTACTGCACTAGGTGCAGTCGGAACAGGGACTGGATTCCTAAACAGTGTAGATATAGATACCCTACGTAGCAAATTGAGCCGTTTGGGCACTGACCTAAATATGGCCTTTAAGCTACTAGCAGACCATGATCCCGAGTTGGGACAAAAAACTGTAGACGGTATTTTAACTCCAACTGTCTTATGGAGGTGGATTAAACATACAAATACATATACAGAACAGATTTTAAATAACCTCACAGCAGAAGTAAATCAGACTTTTTGTATCTTATCTCAGTTGGCTGCCAACCAGCAATATTTGCAATTCACTCAAACTTGGGGGGCTAAAAAGGCAGACCATTGGCAAAAAAAACTGCAACTGTATCATTGGTTAAAGCCAATAGATTTTGCATGTAAAAATAAGTCTTGCATACTGATTTTTGGCTATCTTGCTAGTAAGAAAGAAACAAAGCAAGTCTGTCCATTTGTTGCATTGCCCTTGCAATTTGGAGATAATTGGTGGGTACCTCAAATTAAATCTACTTTGATTAATTATAATGATGTACCCGTGAATGTGGCAGGTTGTAAAACCTGGCCCCAGGGGTGGGTATGCATAATGGTGAAGAGGAAGCCTCACCCATGCTTACATAATGGAACTGGAGAATGCACCTGGCACAGGTATGTAGTAAATGGTACAGACATCTACCAGCTAAATAATACCACTGTTTGTGTGATATCCTCCTATAAATTAGCCTAAAGTGATGGGATGATCACAACTGGTGGAGCATACTGTAAAAGTAATATCCATGCAATTATTAATTTTTGTACTGGAAAATTGATTAGACTGACTAAATGGATGGACGTCACATTTAATGCTAGCATAAAACCATTACACACTTTTAAGTGGCCATCTCTAGTCCACCCGGACTTTCAACAGATTAGGCAGGAAGGACAAACAGTGTTGCAACTTCTAAATAAAACACTAAATAATGCGCATCAAACAGTAATTAAAATGATTAAAGATAAAGGTACCATTGTAAAAATTGCAAATAAAATAAAGGATATAACTGTTTCGCATTGGTATAATGTTTTTATGTGGTCATCTAAGGCTTCAGTGTGGTTTAATTTGTTATTGCATCCTTTACTTTTGACCACAATAATTTCTGTGTTATTTTGCATAATATCATGCTGCATTTATTGTAAAGTGATGAAAAGGTACAAACTGATGTTGTCAGTTTTAACCATTATAAGAGATACACAGCGTACGTTGCTCGATGCAAGGGGTGGCCTGTGACGGATCCACACAGTCTACCAGTTTTTGCTATGCCTCGAGCCACATATCACTTTGTATGTTTAATTATTGCTAGATTAATTATTGCTAGTTCTTAATATGCCACTACATCACTATATGCTGCTAATATTGTAACAATACAATATGCTTAAGAGCAGGCCTTGCTCACTGATTACTGGTATTACTGAACTTTTGTTAACCTATAAGTTGTTTATCAGCTTAAGAGATGTTTACCAGAATGTGGGGATTTCAAAGAGGAACTATATCACAAGATTGTGAGCTAACTGTTCTCTGAAAAAGGGAAGTAGGGCACAAGACCAGACATTACAAGACTTGTTTACAACTTAGGAAATGATCTGTAATTTTCTAAAATATTCCATCGACTCATGATGAGCCTGTAATGTCAGATCTTTCTACAATATTCTGTCAACTCAAAAAAGACTATAAAAGCTAAAAGGCTAAGATAAAAATCATCATCAGCATCCGGATTTGATCACAGCACCAGCCTAAACTGAGCTTAGAGACATTTCGCCAGTGTCGGCCTTGCCTTGACTGAACAGATAGCTGCACTGGATAGAATTTAAAGTTTCCCTATCAGTGGCAAAGATGATTTTGTTTATGCATATGCTTGTAAGTACATAATTTATTAGTCTTTCTGTTTATTTAGTATTAGCTTTACTGTACATTCAAAAAAGTTTTGCTTAATAAATTAATAAGTTTGAGCCTTGGTGTCTTGTGTCATTTCTATTCCTGTATTAACCTCAGATTTTAAAGTAACGGACTAGTACACCATGGTAGCCCACACCACTTATAGGTACACTAATACTCTACATGTGAGTCTACATTACTTATGGGGTGACGGGTTGTGTTTATTTTTTGATGAAAAGCTGACATTTAAAGATGAGATGACTGCCAGTTTCAAACAGTTTTGTTACCACCTATTAAATATAAAAAATCTTTATTAAATGATTGCATATGACATAGGCAATCATACATTTATATAAATGAAAACAAACTTTATTGACATAATTCTAGTTGCAAGCATTATACATCACAAACTAATATTGAAAGAATTGTAGATACAAACATTATTCATCACTTCTAATCTATTCAGCCATTGTCAGTCAAACATTACATAGATCATTCAAACCCTGCCTTCTTTTAAACCTTGTTCCTCCTCTGCATGTATTATTCCCATCATTTACATTTTTTCATATGTAATTTGCTCCTACCCTTTTCTAAAGATCCCAATTCCAGTTGTTTTATCTCAGTTACTATATTCACTACTTCTTGTAAAGTTGGTTTAGACTTGGATTTCCATTTTCTAGTAACTGCTTTTTTGACAGCCATGGTAATTAGACTCAGCAAGGCCTTACTATGTCTAGGCAATTTTGATTCTGTATAACAGCTCAAAAAAATTATTTCCCTAGTTACACCAATTTGCTCACCCAGTATCTCTAACAGAGCAGTCTGCAGGAAATCTTTAAAGTTTGCCAGCCCATTAGACTCCCAGAAAATATGTTCCCAGTTACCTCTTACCACTCTTTTTATATGCATTAAGAAGATATTGAGGCTTGGGTGTTCATTTAAGTAGTTTATTGTATACAAATACATCAGGATGGCTGGCAGGAACATTAAACTTAAACGAACTAAGTGACTGACTACATACTTGCAAGCTCTCATTCTGGCTGCTCACTCAAAATGGCAGTCTTACTTGCATGTGCTCAGTACTTATATGCATCTGCTGACTTACTGGAATGCTTCTTAAAGTTATATCACACACTCTGATCTACATCCTCCCTCTTCACTGAGCTGTCTGATATAGACAATGACATGTTAAGAGGCATGCAATTATACAGACACTAATAAAGAAAAATAACAGTCAAGTCCAGGTTGCTGTGTACCTGGAAGTAAGTTTTGAGATGCGACCTGATCTCATGACATAATAGTTAGGACTGGGTTTAGCAACAGAGGCAGTCACTGGGGAATGTTCTGCTTAAGGAGTCTCAGGGATTTTCTCATGAACGGGGATTGCTTGTGGAATGTTCTCGGAACAGGAACACTGGACAAGTCACTCTGAGAACTAGTCTCTGTCGCAGGCAAGATGATGTAACACTGGTAACAAATGCGTCTGATTTTGTTTGAATGCAATGCGATCAAAACCTTTTGCTGTCTGCATCCTCACTATTTCCCCTTTTTGTAAAGAATGGAGTGGTTTGCTGGTTTTATCATAGTAAGACTTCTGGGACAAAAGCTTTTTCAACAGTTGGGCTTTTACTGCTTTGTTGTTCTTAGCACTTGGATCCAATAAATTACTGCTGATTGGTATTGTGGTTCTGATTTGGCTGAACATAAGTCTCTGGGCAGGTGGACCAAGATGTTTATCATGAGGAATGCTTCTGAGATTTAACAAGTTGAGAAAAACATTGGTATTGTTATGTCTGGATTTCTCTAACAGCTGTTTTGCACTTTGAACTGCACATTCAACCAAGCCATTTGACTGAGAGTATTTAGAACTACTTGTAATATGAACAAAGTTCCATGTTTCTGCAAATTTCTTGAACTGCTGACTTGTAAACTGCGGACCATTGTTAGAAATAACTCTGTGTGGATTACCATGGACAGGAAAAATGGAATTTCAGCTTAGTAATGACAGTATTGGAAGTTAGGTTGGGAAGTAGGTCAATCTCAAACCAATTTGAATAAGAGTCTACTAACACCTTTAGGACTTTTCATGATGATACGATTGTCTGACAAAACCTTATCTCTGTATGGAAAATAAGGTTGCACTTCTACTGGTAAACAATATTGCTTTGAAGGCCATCCTCAACTGATAAAGAAGATGAGCTTCTGGAGAACTGGATCTGAAGCTGTAGCTCATCACGATGTGTGGAAGAAAAAATTCTCCCTTCCATGACTTCAAAATCAAGCTGCTCATTGTTATGCTGTTCTGTGTTTTGTTTTTCTGGGCGATCTGGATAAAGTATCAGCAAGACAGAGAAGTTCGCCTTTTGTGTAAACAAGATTGATATTGTACTTCTGCAATTTGAGCATCATGTGTTGCAGTCTAACTGGAGCTGTATGCATAGGCTTTCTCAAAATAGTAACAAAAGGCTGGTGATCAGTATCAATCTGGATTAGTCAATCATAAATATAATCATGAAACTTAGCAAATGCAAACACAATTGCCAAAAGCTCTTTCTCAGTCTGGGCATATTGCATCTCAGTTTGAGTAAGAGTTCTCAATGCAAAGGCTACTGGTCTACCATCTTGAAGAATGACTGCACCTAGACCAAACTTAGAAGCATCACAGGAAAGAGTAACTAGTTTGTGAACATCATAGTAGCTGAGGGTTGGCGGGTTGGCAATTTTCTGTTTCAGGACATCAAATACTCTTTGGTGCAGTTCTGACCATGACCAAATTACATCTTTGCATGTCAGCTCTCTAAACAGTGATGAAAGTTGGCTTAAATCTGGAATGAATTTGCCTAGATAGTTGACTATACCAAGGAAACATTGTAGGGCTTGAACATTGTCTGGAGCTGGCATCTCGAGAACTGCTGTTTGCTTGGAAGGATCTGGTCGTAAGCCTGAACTGGTAAACAAGTGACCAACATAAGTAACTTCTTGTAGCCTGAACTTGCACTTTTGGGGATTCAGGTTAAGATTCACTTCATGTACTCTTTCCGGAACTTTCTTGAGGTTTCTGTCATGCTCGACATCACCATTGCCTCCTACTGGAATATCATCTACTATAATAGCACAGGAAAAGCCAGAAAAACAAGAAGTTATGTACTCACCATAACATTCGATGTATGTAGTCCATCTCACCTCACATTCTTACCCGTGGGTTCGGAGCCAAATATTGGCGCCGACTCGGCCAAACTTTTCTAGCTCGAAGTCTTCTATTGGCTGGGCTAAGCAGGTATCCCATGCTGCACTGCTCCATATCCCCAGATCTAGTTTGCTGCGAACACTCATTCATACCCCCCATGCATAACAACATCCAGGTAAAGAAGAATAAGCTAAAAGTGAAGGGAACTCTGTAAATCAGACCTAACCTCCAGATCCTCCAGGAAGGGGGAAGGTGGGAGGGTAAGTAAGAATGTGAGATGAGATGGACTACATACATCGAACGTTATGGTGAGTACATAACTTCTTGATGTTATGTAGTCCAATCTCGCCTACATTCTTACCCATGGGACAGCGTCCCTAGCACCTATATCCTGGGAGGCTCATAGGAAGATACTCCTGAGTACTGTGGAACTAAAGGAAGACCTGCCCCTAGATACCACGCCCAACTTGTAATGAGTAACAAATGTGTGAGGAGAAGCCCAAGTAGCTGCCGCACAAATATCATCCATACACAATCTGGCTTGGTAGGCTGTAGATGTAGATACAGCCCGAGTAGAGTGAGCCTTGACCGGAAACGGTAGGTCTTTACCTTCTGCGGAATAAGCGAAAGAGATGCAACTGGATATCCATCTGGATAGGGTGATTTTGGAGACAGGGGACCCAATTTTGTTTTCCGAAAAGGAGACAAACAGTTGATCAGATTTTCGGAGATCTTTAGTTCGGTGCAGATAGAAACGTAATTGTCTGTGTACATCCAATTGATGAAATTTAAATTCTGCCTTGTTTGAAAAAAGGGGAAAAAATACTGGCAACTCAATAGATTGATTAAGATTAGATATGGACGCCACTTTAGGAAGAAAGGAAGGGTTTGGTCTAAGAGAAACCCTGTCCTTATGAAAGATCAAGTATGGTGGTTTGATAGAAAGAGCTTGAATTTCTGAAACTCGCCTGGCTGATGTGATGGCTATTAAAAAGGCAGTTTTCCAGGTCAAGAATTTTAAGTTGCAGGTAGCTGCAGGCTCGAAGGGTGGTGAAGTAAGGGCTTGCAGGACAAAATTTAGATCCCAGGGCATGATAGGTTCTAAGACCGGAGGACGGAGTAACAGAGTGCCCTTCAGGAAAGCCTTACAGAGTCTGTGAGCCATCAGACTGGGCTCATTAGCAACATGAAAATTAGAAATCGCTGCCAGTTGAACTTTAATGGTAGCTGACGCTGAGCCCTGATGGAAAAGCATAGACAAAAACTCCAAGACTGAAGCAATTGGGGCTGTGTAAGGGTCAATTCCTTGGGTATGAGCCCAAATAGAAAATCTCTTCCATTTGTTAGAATAAATCTTCCTAGTAGAGGGCTTATGAGAGGAAGATAAAATATGAACTACCTCAGGTGAAAAGTGGTGAAGCCTAACTAACGATGGAAGTGGTGTAGCCAGGCTGTCAACCAGAGGGTCTGCAGAGAGGGGTGGAACTGTCCTGACATGTGTGTCAATAAATCTGGTTGTGGGTCCGGAATCCAAGGTGTGTCCACAATGTAGGGGTGGAGAAAGGGGGACCAGACTTGACGAGGCCAGTGTGGAGCAAACAGAATCATTCTGCTTCCCAAGGATTGCGTTTTCTGAATCACTTTTGATAGCAAGGGAAACGGAGGGAAAGCATAAAGCAGACCGGAGGGCCAATCATGAACTAGAGAATCCCTGGGTGACTCCCTCTGTGGGGGGATCAGCGTTTAGTAGCTGCTGCATTTGGCATTTAGGGGGCTGGCAAAAAGGTCGCAGCAAGGCTGACCCCATCTGCTGAAGATTCGTTCTGCAACTAAATGATTCAGGGACCACTCGTAAGGCATCAGAATAGCTCTGCTTAGCCTGTCCGCTATCACGTTGGACTTCCCCAGAATGTGCGTTGCCACGAGAAACCGTTGGGAAGATACTGCCCACTGCCACACATGCATGGCCTCTGTGCACAGGGGGTTTGATCTGGTTTCCCCCTGCTTGTTCAGATACCACACCACTGACATGTTGTTCAAGTGTATTGCAATAGTCCCTAGAGGTAGAAAGCTCTGAAGTGCCTGCAACGCAAGTAGCACCACTCTCATCTCTAGGACGTTGATATGCAGATGTATCTCGTGATCTTGCCACGTGCCTTGGACTGTCCTGCCGAGATAATGCCCCCCCACCCCATCTGGGAGGCATCTGTGGTCACTGTGGCAACTGGGGTTGGTGGAACGAAAGGTTTTCCCCTGTCCAGATTTTTGGTGCAAAGCCACCAACTGAGATCCTGTTTGCATCTGTCCATGAGCAAAATAGGGTCGGAAAGTGGAAGTTTTTGGAGAGACCATTGAGCAAAGAGGAGCCATTGAAGGAGCCTCATGTGCAATCTCACTAGAGGGACCAACATAATTGTTGCTGCCATAGTCCCCAAGAGTTGAAGATCCCATCTTGCCTTCGCTTTCCAAAGGGGTAGCAGGGCGTGCACCTGTTGCAGTAAGACTCTGATTTTTTCCTGCAGTAGAAAGGCTCGCATTTGAACAGTGTCTAATTCTGCACCTATAAAAATGACACGCTGTGAGGGCAACAAGGCAGATTTTTCCCAGTTTAGTGTTATGCCCAGATGTTGACAGAGAGTGATGGTAGCGTCCCTGGTTTGGATTAGCAGATGCCTGGTGGGGGCGGTAAGGAGCCAATCGTCCAGATATGGAAACACTTGGAATCCTTGACGTCTCAACTGAGCTGTCACGACCGCCATACACTTAGTGAACACCCTGGGGGCTGTGGTGAGACCAAAGGGCAGGGCTCGAAACTGGAAATGACTGGCTCCCAGCCGGAAGCGTAGGTGACTCCTGGATGCTCTGTCCATTTTGACATGGTAGTAAGCATCCTTGAGGTCGATGGAGCACATCCATACTTCTTCTCCCAACATGGGAGAATCGATTGCAGTGTGACCATATGGAACTTGGACTTTTGTACATAGTTGTTCAGTTGGCTGAGATCTAATATGGGTCTCAGGTCCCCTGTTCTTTTCGGCACCAAAAAGAATCTTGAGTAAGTCCTTAATCCGATCTGGTCTGAGGGGACATGCTGGATGGCTCCCTTTCCTAGCAGCTTTGAAACGTCTGAAGCTGCGTGATCCCTTTGACTGGGTGGAACGTCCGGGATTTTTCTGACTGGAAGGGGGTCTGATGAAAAGGGGATGACATAACCTCTGGAAATTATTCATGGGTGATGCTTTGCCAGGCTTCCAGGTATAACGATATGCGACCCCCGACTGGCTCCAGAAACGCACAGTCGGGCATCCCATCAGGAACAACGGTAGGGAGAGCCACGAAAGGAATCGTGGTCTCCCAAATTGCGGGGGCCCCCTCTGCCTCTAGGGCAGCATCTCCCTGAATAACCTCCCCCTCCTCTGCCTCTGGAGGGGGACTCACCTTCTGCACCAGGAAAAAACCTCTGTGATTTTTTTTGAACAACATCTTCCCACCCCGCTGGGCCTTGGGGTAAGGCCTAGAGGGAAGGGAAAGACGGACCCCTACAACAGACAGGGTCTTTCCCTCTTGCTCGCACCTGGTGAGGGTGTCTTTCACTTTGGTTCCGAACAAAGAAGAACCATCAAAGGGGGCGTCAGTGAAAGAAGACTTGAAGGCCTCCACGAAATGACAAAGGCGCAGCCAGGCTTGCCGTCTAAGAGCGACTCCTGAGCTTGCTGCCCTACTCGCTCCCTCAGCTGCATATGAAATGAGCCGCATAGAGGAGTTAACGATGGAATTGAGGGTAGACACCTGGGCGTTAACCGTCTGGGCCACCGCCTCAGGCACGTTACCCGCAAGAGTATCTCCTAACTCCTTGAGGAGATCTCTCTGGAGCTGAGTAAAATGAGACAGGTAGTTCAGCGACCGTAAGGTAAAGGTTGCTGATGAGAGGGTACACTTCCCGTACCGGTCCATGGTCCTAGACTCCTTGTTAGGAGGATGGACGGAGGAATAAGTCTCTGCTACTTCCTTCTGAGTGGCTGCCGCCACCACCATGGCATCCACAGGGACTCCTTTGGACAAAAACTCCTTACCCGGGGGAGCAGAAAGAAATTTATTGGGTCTCCTGGGTACGGGTTCCACAGAATCAGGGTTCTCCCACACCCTCTGACAAATTAAATCCAGGAGCTCGTCGAAGGGTGGGGACACCCAGGAGGCGGAGGGCTGAGCACCAAAGGCCTTCAGGAAGACCGACTCCTCCTCGAGGGGGCTTTGGATGGCCAGTCACCTCTTTGTTTCAATATCTCCAGGATGTCGGAAAATGAAACATCATCAGAGGATGACTTGGGGAACCCCTCTGATTCCTCGAGGTCAGTATCTGAGGTGAGAGACTCATCCTGGGAGTCTATGTGCTTCCTCTTGCACGTTTTCTTTCTAGGGGGCTCCTCAGGCAAGAACTCTGAAGGGCCCTCAGAAACTTGGGGACCACTCGTGGGGGTATCCCTAGGCCTTGGGGCTCCACTGTCTACAGATAGGTGGTGATCAGAGGCCCTCACCAGAGTGGTAGGGGACAGAATGACCGACCCGCATGATGTAGCTGATGATCTGGCCAGCGCAGTCCGCATGGCCTCAAAGGCAGGCCCCCCCCCGAGTCCGAGGACCGGCCAGCCTCCAAGACCATGACAGGAGTCGGGGTTCCTCGAGCTGAGGCACCGAGCGGGAGACTAGGAACCGAAATGTGTCCCGAGGTATCCCCCTTGGGCCCGACTGAAGAATCCCGAGTCCTGAACCCCGTGGACGGTGCCAATGGGGTCAGAGCCGACATCAGTACCGATAGGCCCGGAGGGGCCATCGGAACTGACCTAGGAACATCACATGGAGTGGAACATTCTGGCTCCGAAGACAGAGATGCGCTCGGAGGAGAATGATCGAAGAAGGTATCGGGACGGGCTCCGGAGCCGACTGGGACAGAGCCGAAAACAATTTTGACAAAACCGGTGACTGGAGAAGCCTCTGCACCACCCTATTGACATCCACATCTGAAATAGTCCTGGAGGATTTGGAGGACAGGGAGGGAGATCGAGATCTCCTCTCAGGTAACACTGGTCTAATACTGGGCAATCGGCTCCGAAGAGGTTCCAATATTATTGGAGCCGACGCCTGTTCCATCAACACTGACACTTCCTGCGGCCCTGAGGACAGTGGCGCCGAGGAGGTTGAAGCAAGTTTTGTGACTTTCTCCGGTGGCTCCGAGGAAACTGAAGGAGCTGGAGATCTCTTTTTTTGACTTTGAGGATTTTGATTTAGAACTAGAAGCAGACTCCATGGCCTCTTCGAACGAGGGTTTCAAGAGTCCATTTAGAATTAGCTTATTCTTTCTTTCTTGGAGCACCCTGGGACTAAAAGCATGGCAGAAGCTGCAGGACTCCTGCAGATGGATTGCTCCCAGGCAATAAACGTAATCAGAATGTCCATCGGTGATGGACGTCTTGTAACCACACTTAGAGCACTTTTTAAAACCCGAAGGTTTGCGCTCCTTGGAATCTTTGGACATATTTTAAACAAGTAATCACAAATACCACAACAATGAACAAGTCACTGTCTGACAGGAAAAACGACAGACACGCAAAACACCACTAAGTGCGGGAACAAGTTTTTACACAACACAGCACACACAATCCTCAGAAAGGACACACACTGAGACGACTAGGGCTAAAAACCTCTAACTAAAACTTTTTTTGACCACGTGCACAGAAGGGAAACAGGCACTAAAACCTCTAACTCAAACGGTTTTAGAAGCAAAACGACACAGGACAAGAGGGGAGGACTAGGTCCTCTAAGTGAAATGGGCCCAGCCCGATAGAACAGCTAGTGGGATACCACAAACCACAATCACACTACCGAAATACCAACACAACACCAATTAGAAATAGCTATTAAAATAGCTTTTTGTTTGTAACAAGTTTTCTCAGAATAACAAGAAAAAAGAGTACTTAGCCACAGCCAAGAGCGAGACCACGTCCGAGCTACACGAGAGGCAAACGAGATCTGGGAATATGGAGCAGTGCAGCATGGGATACCTGCTTAGCCCAGCCAATAGAAGACTTCGAGCTAGAAAAGTTTGGCCGAGTCAGAGCCGATAGTCGGCTCCGAACCCACGGGTAAGAATGTAGGCGAGATTGGACTACATAACATCATTTGTTCCACCACATGCTGAAAGACTTCACTGGCAGAGTTTATTCTGAATGGCATTCTCAGAAATCTGTATCTTCCAAATGGCGTACTCAATGTGGTTAACAATGAAGATTTTTGGTCAAGTAAAATTTGGCCAAATGAACTCTTTTCATCTAAGGCAGAAAAAACACTGGCATTTGGCATGAGGGCAGCAACCTCTTCGACTGTGACCATTGCATGATGAGGACTTTTTAATGCTTTGCTCAGATCTCTTGGATCAATACATATTCTGATATAATCTGAGTTCTTCTTATGAGCTACCACCATGGAGGAAACCCATTCAGTAGGTTCTTCTACTGTACAAATTATTCCTAGCTGCACCATTCTGTTTATCTCGGCTTTGACTCTGCTCTGCATAGCTAATTTAACTTTCCGTGCTGGTCTGATAACTGGACTGACCTCTGGGTCTAACTTCATTGAGTATACAACTGGTAGTTTGCCTAGTTTTTCTGCAAAAATATCAGAATACTCAAAAAAAATAGTTTGGGCGAAATTTGAGCTGTTGTCATGCAGGCTTACATTGTGAACTTTTTTATTAAATGAAAGCAGTCCCATTTTAAAACGGTCTCCGAAGGCTAATAATGACTGCATGTGTTTCTTGACTATGAAAAATTGCAAGTCATAGCTGTTCCCAGCAGAGTAACATGAAAGCACTACTGAGCCTTCAGTTTGAATCTCTTCACCACCATAAGCAACAAGCTTTGCACACTTTGCCAAATGAAGTTGTTCTGCAGGTTCACTCTAGCAAATGTTTCTGCTGACATAACATTGCACTCTGAGCCAGTATCTACTTTGAGCTCTACGAGACTCCCTTTAATCCAAACAGTACAAAATATCTCATTTTTGCCCGCAAATCTACTGCATTGACTGTTTCACCAAGAACAGACACAACATTAACATAAAAAGTAGGGTCACAGCTTTCTAACTGTTCAACTTGCCTCTTGGAATGCCCTCTTTTAATAAAAGAATGTGCCTTATTTGATTTACAAAACCTTTTGAAATTATTTCAATTATTGCAAAAATAACACTGCTGACCAAAAGCTAAGCACTTTTCTCTTTTTGGTTTGTGATTTCCACCACAATTATGACAGTTGACTATGAAGCTAGGTGGGAGCACATGTTTTGACTTTGCTAACTCACCCTTATGCTTCACTGAGCTTGATCTGGAATTTGCTGGAAAGACTCGAGGTTTCCCAGGGACTGTTACAGGACCTGCAGTAGCTTCCATGTGCTTGGGCCTGTTTTTTTTAACCATGTGCTGAATACTATCAACATGAGCTTTGTCACTGTATCTTCTGCAGCTATTCTCATTTGTAAGCATACTCGTGTGCTTTCCTGTAAGCTCGTATATCTGACAAATCTCAATGGACTTATTCAATGTTAAATCACTGTTTTGAAGCAAAATCTTTCTCACTCTTTCATTATTAATACCACACACAAGCCTGCCTTTTATCATTTTATCTCTCAAATCACCAAATCTGCTCATTTGAATCTTATTTCTCAAGTCAGTTATATATGCTGCAAATGTTTCACCAGGCTTTTGATACCTTGTGTAAAATAAGTGCCTTTCCTTTGTAATATTAATTTGGGGGTTACACATTTCTCTAAATTTAGCATTCTGGGTCTTCCCTTGTTTCAGCTGGTACCACAATATGGTGGCCTTCCCCTCCACTGCAAACACAGCAAGTGCATACACAAATGAATGCTCTCTTTCAATGGCATCTGAACCAGCTAAATTAAGCAGAATAAATGTTTTTCAATGTGCGTCTTTGTCAGACAAAGCAGCCTGTATGAAAATATCATATTCCTGCTCAAACACTCTCCAATTTTCTGCAATATTGTTATCAAACACAAGTGGTGTAGGCCTGTGAAAACCTTCTGCCATGCCCATACATTATAGTAAAACACAATGCAAAATGGCCCTTGTAATTATGTGCGAACATTCACACACACACCAGGTATTTGTAATAATAATCAAATGCACAATAAGCTCTTCGAAATACCAGACTCTGTGAAATATACTTTGAAATAACTGTACTTTGCAAAATAGTCTTTGAAACAACTTTACTTTGTGAAATAACTGCACTGTAATACTGCACACACCTGCAAACACTTTGCAAACTTCGGATATTTTGAATAGCTTTAGTTAATATAAAAAATAGCATATACAAATATACTGTTGTTTTCTCTTTTTATACATTTTATGCAATTTGGGTATTGTTTCAAACATTTTCATAATTATTTTGAATATTTTTATCAATATGTCGCAGTTTTGGACATTTCGTTTAACAAGAAATTTGTTTTGAGCGTTCGGAGTGTTTTGTTTTATATTTATAGCAAAATAAATAATTTAAGCGAGTTTTAGTACCTGGAATTTATTTCTGACCTGTTTTGTGTCATTTCTGCAGCAGGGACGAACCACTCCTGTATCTTCCTCCAACTCTAACTGGTTGCCTCATGGCTGTAACTCTGGATCCCATTCTAACACCATATTGCTCTTCTTATGTGCATTAAGAAGACATTGAGGCTTGGGTGTTTGCTTAAGTAGTTTATTGTATACAAATACATCAGGATGGATGGCAGGAACATTAAATTTAAACAAACTATCTAACTGACTGACTACATACTTGCATGCTCTCACTCGGGCTGCTCACTCAAAATGGCAGTCTTACTTGCATGTGCTCAGTATTTATATGCATCTGCTGATTCACTGGAAAGCTTCTTAAAGGTATAGCACACACTCTGATCTACACCTCTTTCTTACCCATCACACCTCCAACATTTGCTGTCTACCTGAGGAAAAATTCTTTGGAGTCTACTTGGGGTGTAAAAATACCTATTTAAACACTTCCAAGCAAAGATCCTAAATCTTTTAAACTCTGTTGCATATTTGGGAGGCAAACATATACCCCCCATTGTTTTTTTGTGAATTGCAATTTCTCTTCCTAATCCTTTCTATCCTCCTTTAATTGATTCTTATAGTTATCAAGCAATATTTTGTATGCTCTACTAATTATTCCTTTTTAACAGTAGCTTCTGTTCTAGATTCTACTAAAAAGTCTACCAGTGCTGGCCTTTCGCTTAGGATCCCCCTCTTTATTTCTCTTTGTCTATACTCTGATATTAATTATTGATAGGGAAGGCAATTTCCATGCTGCAGTCCAAATAAATCATTGGCTTCTTCCCACTGTATTACTTTTCCCTCTCTAATTATTTGCTCCCAATACCTCATTAAATATAACCTTGATCACTTTCTTCCTCCTGAGGACCTTGTGTTGACTGTACAGACCTTCAAATTTTCATAGATTGGCTACTGTGATATCTTTTATGTAAGGCTAACAATTAAACTGTTTGCACCTTGTGCAGAACTACATGACTGGTTACAGTCTATCACTCAGGAACGGGGCCAGTAGAGGAGGAACAGTCATTCATTATTCCCATCTCTGCCAAGCACATGGATATCTGCACTTTCATACCGAACAAAAAATGAAGAGTCACAGGTGACCAGAGAAGTTATCTACCAGCTAGACAGAGTAACACACACATAATGAATTAGCAGTGTCATTCATAGTGCCTGTTTTATGTCTGAGGGCAATCACCAGATGCATCTTTCACCATGCAGTGAGCAAGATACCAAGTGAATAATGATGTAAAGTAGGCTAACAGCTCAGCTCATGGTATGGAATACTTTGTGGAAAATGACTCAGCTTGCCCATGTAGCTAGCCAACTGCTTGGGGGAAGACAATGAGAGTTGATCATGTGGGCTTAAGCATAGATGAATACACATCGTGAGGACATAACTACCTGCTTTTTGGGCACTTGTGGAATATCAGCTTCATCCTGCACACAAATGGGAGTAGCAGCCAGATGCTTAATCTTGCTTCCAAGGCTAGGCAAGTGGGCTACATGTCCAGCTCACCTCATGCCTGTCTTCAAAGTATGGGACAATGACCCATCACCATAGCATGACAATATAAGAAGTTATAAGCGGAGGGCTACTGCAGCTGCTGTGCAACATGAAGAAAAATACCACAGTAACCCTCAGCTTATCCTTTGCCTCACATGCTCTTGCTTGAAACAAAGGAACACGTTATCAGGCCAATACCAATGCTGGACCCATCCTATCAGCACTATGGGCTAAATGGTGATGAAAGCTAACAGCTTCTTTTCTTATTCCAGAATGTTGCAAGGCTGACATTTTGGCACTTCTAACAGCCATCAATACTGTGGTCTGCCCCCACATTAAAAAGGGGAGTACCCAGTAGTACTAGCTTGTGATATGGAGAAAAAAAGGTACATGTAACAGGTCTGTGTTTTTAGTGACTGAATGCAGGACGTTTCCAGAGATGAATGCTAGTAACACATTCAAACTAAATGAATGACTAGAAAGATCCAAGGATCCTGGAGGCAAATATGCTCTTTAACTGCATTAGTGGAACATCACACAGATGGTCGTATTGTGGGATGTTGAAATTTCAAGAAAAAAGCCATTAAAGAAGGTGCCAGAAGGATATACTCAAGAGCTCCACCTACCATAAGGGTCCTTAAAGTGAGGTACATTGGTTTCTGCTAAGCTATGAATATGTCTCATTATGACTTAGTCCTCATTTATCATAAAACTGTCTTTTTATCTCATCTTCTGCCAAGCAATAAATAATTAATCACCACCTAACTCTCCAATTCACCTCCAACCACTAAGCTGACACACTTCATTAAAGTTAAGGAAAACAATGAAGTTTATAATATTTACTTACCTAACTTAGAGGGAATTCAAACAGCAGCTGTTGGACATAGGGGTCACCGCAGCACAGTGGGAAGATACAATAAGAACGCAGCTGTTATAAAGTGGATATAAAAAGTTTACACACCCCTGTTAAAATGCCAGGTTTTTGTGATATAAAAAATGAGACCACAAGAAATCATTTCAAAACTTTTCCCACCTTTAATGTGACCTATAACCTGTACAATTCAATTGAAAAACAAATCTGTTAGGGGAAAAAATATAAAAAAATAAAAAAACGTACAATAAGCTGGTTGCATAAATGTGCACACCCTTAAACTAATACTTTGTTGAAGCACCTTTTGATTTAATTACAGCATTCAGTCTTCTCGGGTAGGAGTCTATCAGCATGGCACATCTTGACTTGGCAATATTTGCCCACTCTTCCTTGCAAAAGCACTCCAATATATGTCAGATTGAGAGGGCATCTCTTGTGCACAGTCCTCTTTAGGTCACCACACAGATTTTCTATTGGATTTAGGTCTGGGCTCTGGCTGGGCCATTCCAAAACTTTAATTTTCTTCTGGTGAAATCATTCTTTTGCCGATTTGGATGTATGCTTGGGGTCATTGTTGTGCTGAAAGGTGAAATTCCTCGTCATCTTTCTAGCAGACACCTGACGGTTTTGGGCCAAAAGTGACTGGTATTTGGAACTTTTCATAATTCCCTCCACCTTGACTAAAGCTCCAGTTCCAACTGAAGAAAAGTAACCCCAAAGCATGATACTGCCACCACCATGCTTCACTGTGGGGATGGTGTTCTTTTTGGTGATGCGAAGTATTGTTTTTTGCACCAAACATACCTTTTGGAATTGTGGCCAAAAAGTTCAACCTTGGTCTCATCAGACCATAACACATTTTTCCACATGTTTTTGGGAGACTTGATGTATTGTTTTGCAAATTTTAGCTGGGCCTGGATGTTTTTCTGTGTTAGAAAAGGCTTCTGTCTTGCAACCCTACCCCATAGCCCAGACATATGGAGAATACAGGAAATTGTTGTCACATGTAGTACACAACCAGTACTTGCCAGAAATTCCTGCAGCTCCTTCAGTGTTGCTGTAGGTGTCACAGCAGCCTCCCTGACCAGTTCTTGTCTTGTCTTTTCACTAACTTTGGAAGGATGTCCAGTTATTTGCAACATCACTGTTGTCCCATATTTTCTCCACTTTTTGATGACTGTCTTCACTTTGTTCCATGGTATATCCAATGCAAATATTTTTTGTACCTTTCTCCTGACTGATACCTTTCAAAAATGAGATCCCTTTGATGCTTTGTAAGCTCTCTGTGAACCATGGCTTTTGCTGTACAGGCAACTGAGTACATGTCAGGAAAATCCTACTAGTACAGCTGAACTTTATTTGTGGTTAATTAAAGTCTCTTTAATTGATGACAGGTGTGTACCCAAGAACTTATTCCACCAGCCTATTGTACGTTTTTATTTTTTATATTTTCCCCCCAACAGATTTCTTTTTTTTTTTAATTGAATTGTACAGGTTATAGGTCACATTAAAGGTGGGAAAAGTTTTGAAATGATTTATTGTGGTCTCATTTTTTATATCACAAAAACCTGGGAATTTAACAGGGGTGTGTAAACTTTTGATATCCGCTCCATCTAACACTAGGGATCCTTCTTTCTGGATCTATAACAGGACTGCATCCCAATGAGTAAAAACATACAGGCTGGACATTGCCAGACGGCAGTTAAATGGAAGAGCCAAGACACTTATATATATATATATATATATATATATATATATATATTTTTATTTATTGCATTTGTTTACCAGGAAAGTCCACTGGGCCTAGATGAGCCCATTTTCAGTGGAGGCCCGGGGAGAAAATCTCCACATAAAAGTCACATTACAGAAATACAAATATCAAAAATGTAGCACTATTTACAGTTTTTTTAGCAATTCCATTGCAGTTTTATGGTAGCCCATCGAGGATATTAACATGTACTTTTGGTCATATAGATGCCATAGACATTACTGGTTAGGAGGCAGGAAAAAACAGTAACATCATATACAATTATTTACATGCATTTAAATCTGTGTAGGCAGTGTAGTAACAGTCATAGGTATGGCTGCAGACCTGCTAAGAGTGCATACCTGTAGCCCCATAGAGTGGTTTGTCTAGGCAGTGTAGTAACAGTCATAGGTATGGTTGCAGACCTGCTAAGAGTGCATACCTGTTGCCCCAGAGAGTGGTTTGTCTAGGCAGTGTAGTAACAGTCATAGGTATGGCTGCAGACCTGCTAAGAGTGCATACCTGTAGCCCCAGAGAGTGGTCTGTCTAGGCAGTGTAGTAACAGTCTGGCTGCAGACCTGCTAAGAGTGCATACCTCTAGCCCCCAGATAGTGGTTTGTCTAGGCAGTGTAGTAACAGTCATAGGTATGGCTGCAGACCTGCTAAGAGTGCATACCTGTAGCCCCAGAGAGTGGGAGTAGTGAGAAGAGAAGAAGAGTTATTTTTGGCATGGGCATAACCAGCAGGTAGAGAGGTGTTGTCTGAGGGATTTTTTTAAGAGAGCAGGGTATGAGATGGATGTTATTGAGGTTGGGAGGTTATTCCAAAGTTTGGAGGTAGTGAAGGAGTAAAGCATTTGGCCAGCTGGAAGTTGAGGTTTATTGACTTTAATTAGAATTTTGTTTTCAGAGTCCTGAAATATTGGTGGTACCAATGATGACCTAACTTTTGGAGTTAGGACCCAAGCAAATAATAAGGTGAACAAGAGGCAATGAGACTAATGTCCATAGTGGAGACATTTTTAAAACAAGTACTGGAAATAGTATTTCCCCTGGTTCAGTGGTGCTTGAAAGAATACTTTTTGAAGGAGTGTTGGACATCCAAGCTGAGAAGGGCTCCTCCTCCAAAATTCTGTGACCCTAGAATAGGGTGATGAATGGAATAGTTTCAGGAAAATGCTGATGCCACTTTCAAAAGGAAATGATGCTTATATAAGACCAGACAAGTGTCTGAAGAAATCCAGCCAGCAAAGGCGAGGGCCATCAAGAAGGTGAATCTTCCGAGGTGACCTTAAAAGCTGATGAATCAGTATATTTAATTGGTATAAAGATAATGGTAATCATGAATTTAAAATCCCAAGGAAATGAGGGTTCTTTTATATGGCCTTTTCAAAACTGGCTGCATGATTTGTGATGAACTTACTCTGAATCCAAACTGTTTACTATTTCAGAATATTAACAGTGACTATTAAGATTACTGGGGGTCTGTGTTTTAGCACCTGTATTTTATTCATGAAAAGAGTTTCACATATGGGAACATTCTAGTCAGGATAGCCATAGCCATAAACTTAACCGTCAGTAGGGCCTTGGGCCTTAATGTTCTGACAGTTTTAACAGTATAACAAAACGTTTTCCAATTCTGCTGTTCTTCAGAACTGTGGATTGACATAATATCAGTTTCTTTTCTCTCTCTCTTCCTCTCCCTTTTTTCTCTCATTCAGTTAGCTAAGCCACAGCCTGTATAATGTATTAATTGCATACAATGTCCATACAGTCTAACCATGCATCTTATTTTCTTGGTAGTCCCTGTCTTTCTCATCAATGTGAACTGAACATTATTGCTAATTCACATTTTCTGATAACCAAAACCTCTATCTCATAAAGATTGTATGTTTAGACAGACTGACAAATTATAACTTCTTGTTTTTCTTCCCTGGATTTAACTAATCTCCCTACACATCTTTTGCTTTGAGCTTTATTTTCTCTTTAAATGCCAAAGCAGTCTCTTTGAGTGTTATCTTCTCTGCTAAATGAACACTAACTCTTAATGTAACATGCAAACTTTGATTTATATAGCATGCTGTGACCCAGTTCTATGGTTTCAGTCTCTCTCTGTCATATAGACAGACAGACAGACAGACACACACACACACACACACACACACACACACACACACACACACACACACACACACACACACACTCACTGCATGTCTCTGAGATGTAGTATGAGCTGCATTTATTTCACACTACCATTTTTCAAGATTGCTTTTTTAGCCAACTGGAAATAAATGACGTACTTCCTTTTCTAGTCACAACTTGAAATTTAAGGATTGTGTTTAACATCAGTAACTTAATAACTCTTGACAAAGAACTCTGACAAAGGACTTATGCCAGCTTGAAAGCTCGAATAATTGCAAAACCTATGCTGGTCCAATAAAAGATACTATATCACATCTGTGATCCAGTGCATTTGTGATTTCTGTTAGTGGGCCAACATGGCATTCCTTTAATTTTTTTTCTTATAACAGTCACATAGGAAACCTTAAGACACTGGACCCAACCCAGGTCATACCTACTAAAACTGCTGGAAATCTCTGTGAAGGTCACCAAGCAATAGATGAGGGCAAAATGGTGCATACTGCCTATCTTGATATAGCTAAGGCATTTGATACAGTACGCCACTTAGGCATCGTAAACAAACTCATGAAATTAGGCAAAAACTCCTATATAACCCACTGGATAGAAAACCCCAAGATAGCAACATCTTACAGAAAGGTCTAACACACACAAATGACTGGTGCCAAAACCACAGCTTAAAACTCAGTTCGAAGAAATGCATAACTGTACCTTTTGGGAAGTCAGCCACCGAGGGAAACTAGCTCATTGGTAAACCCCCTAAAAGTAGACACAGTAATCAAGGATTTGGGGACTCATGCAGATAGTAACCTGGCTTTCAACCAACATGTGTCTAAAATTGTAAGAAAATCAGTCCAAGTCACTCAACTTATAAGTAAGGGCGTAATAAATAAATCCAGGGAAGTCACCATTCCACTATACTCAGCCATCATTAGACCCATCTTTGAGTATAACACCTCCTTATATAAGTACCTGACCAGGCACATGCAACAACTGGAATGTCCACAGAGGTTCCTCAAACACAGAATATAGGGCATAAAGACAATGTCCTAGCACATCTCCTCAAAGCCCTTTCTCTATACTCTGTTTCTTATAGACTGCTGAGAAGTGATTTTACGCCTGGCATACAAGGCATTCTTGGATGCCACTCTGATGGACCTTTTCCATACCTGCAAAATAAATAGCACCAGAACTACTAGATCTAAGGATTTAAACTTTGCTTGTGACTTAAAAATAGGACATGCTGTGGGGACAGTTAAATATCTCAGAGAATCCCTATTCTCTGGAATAGGCTTCCCATCCATGTGAAGCAAATCCCTTCCCTAAACCTATTCAAGTGTAACCTGGACCACTGGATGAAAAACTGGAAATATACCCCTGGTCTGACACTTACGTCTTTGATGAACAGCAGAAACCATTAAATAATGCCCTAACTATCATAAACCCCTTAAAATAACCTCTAAGGCACAGTAACTTGTGGGATACAGTTGGCTTGCATGGTTAGACTTATGAAGCCCCAGTGGTCGTTGGCCTAGTATAAATGTATGAACCTATAAACCTATGAACCTATGGAGTTAATATGGATAAATGTGATGGCAACTATTAGCTAATGAAACTACATTTGCACAGTAAATGCAGCAAGCCTAATTTTATTTCTTTTCAATTTTTAATACAAAAATCAAAGCAGTATTTTATTATGCTACCTCATGAATAAAGGCATGGAAAATGTTCATATGTGGAACAAAGTGGCTTTCAGAAAGCAAAGGCAAATGAAAAAATGAATCGTCAAGGCTTCCCTTTGTGTTTTCAACACCTAGAATCTCAGCAATCACATGCTTGTAACAGAGAAAACACAATATTGTTTAAAAATGCAGTAGACTATTATACCGATTTTCTGCCTTCTCTCACGTCGTAGAACCATGGAGTTCATGTATCTAATTTTGGGCATGCAGGGGATGTACCTCCCTGCAAAAAATACTTGTTTCAAGCTGTCCTGTTACTTTGTATGCAGTGGGTAGGTTTTGAGGATTCAGGAGAGAGCACTTGTGATGCAAGGGATAGTGTTTCAATGTCGCACAGTAAAAGCTACCAACCATCTAAACACATTTTAGGATTAAAAAATGCAGAATGACAAATTTATGATGTGTCAGTTTCCTAACTAAATACATTACAATTTTAGCAGTTTTCCAAAGGTTTCATCATATAAATTAAACAATAATTCCATGACGTTATTTCTCAAACACAGGCAAAACAATAGTTATCTCAAAAAGTAAAAGTCACAAAATTCTTATATATGATGCAGAAGGGGATTTTTGCAAAGTGAAAATGAAATTTGTTTTGGGGTATAAGCACATGTGCAATGGGTTTGAGAAAGTGAATATCACCTTGATGATGCACTCCAAACATTATGACATTGTAGGTGATTTGGTCATATTGACTAATATTGACGTGATACCCTGACACTATGTACAATGTAGGAATAGATGATGAATTGTCAAATTAGCAGATTATACAGCGCAGGCTCATAACTGTCATTGTTATCACTATTAAAGGTTTCGCTATACAGTTTATAGAACCTTATCTTATGCACTAAATTAGTTAAAATGTAAGTGTTTTTCTAACAGGCAATATCACCAAGTGAGTAGAGTGTGAAATTATGTCAGGACAAATCTCAACAGTAACACTGCCACCTTAAAAAATGGGATCCAGAAACAGCAAAACACGTATGCTGGACTGAGACAATGAGAAGATGATAAAGTCACAGAAATATTGTCAACATGAAATATGGACTCATTAATGTGGAAATAAACAATACCTCTGTTCAAAATCTTCAACTTAATCATCTGAAACCAAACTGAAGAATTATAACATTGTTATAATGCAATTTTGTAAAGAAGAGAGACTTTGGTTTTACTATGTGAAGTCAGTTTTTTAGATGCAAGTTTTCTTTGGCAGTACAACAGCTAAATGTTAGGAAATAAACAAAATAAAAACAACACAACAGATATGCTGTTACTTTTATCAGATGACATACTGGAGGACCCTCCGCGATGAAACCAAGGTAGGGTATTTATTTTCTACCAGTCAAAATGCAATACTTTTTTTCACAAAGCCTGCATTTCTGGATAGTTGATTAGCTGTGTACATCATAATGTAATGCCCTACTTACATAAGCACTCTCTGCCTCAGAAACCATCAGTTTGCCTCTATGCTACTAGTGAATTCCTTACTACAGGTCATGCTACATACTTACATGAAACCATTCATTTGCAGGGAGATAGCCGAAGGGAGTTCCTGACCTGTCATGGAGGAACCTCTGCTAAATCAACTGAAATGGTAAGAATGTATCTATTTTATTTAATAACCAGAATTCTTAATAATGGGTCCTAAGTTGGGCCAAATCCCAAACAGTACTACCAGGGTGGAAGGAAACAAGGGGTCACACAAGCACAGAACTTAAGAGGACTGAGTCCTGAATGACTCCCTGAATGCAGTGTGACTTCCCAAATCTTGGCCAAAACCATAATGCTTGGCAAAGGTGAGCACAAAAAAACATCGGCCATGTGATTAAACTACACCAACCACAGATTAACCCTGTGATACCCAGACCCAGTCATGAGTTATTGCTGAAATGTCCAGGTGATTTACTTTATATTGGTCTAAGTGAAAATTTCACTCAAGACTTCGGAATCATACTTGTGATATTTAATACATTAAAGATGCTCGTTGTTTGGGGAAACATTTTGTGGCTTGGATAATAAACACTAGTCTACCTTATCTGCCTGTATTTTATTACAAGTTACTGTGCTTAGTTTTCATTATCTTCTTTTATGTAAGTTATTTCAGAAAACGAATGTGCATTTTAAAATACGGTACTTTAAGGCCATTTGGCCTTAACAAGAAAGTTAATTGGAAATGTTTACGTTGATTCTTTGTCTTTTTTCATTGGTTATGTAATTTTGTTTGTATATATCTGTATTATGCCAAGGCAGTAGACATGATTCTTTATGGTATTTTATTAAAGGTGATTCTTTTTCTTGGTCATCTTATTTTTTCAACCCTTTGTGGCTGTATATCACTGTTCAGGAATTATTTGAGTAAGTACTCAAATTAGGACAGGATGTGGGGCAGAATTTTGGCATGAGCAGTGAACTTACTGCCTTTCAACAAAATGTGGTTATGTTACACACTAATACGTGCTTTTCACATACATTAATGACTTCTCAGATTTGGCAGAATTATACATTTTCAACTCAAGACTATTACTGCTCCCTGCATATAAGAGGCTGAAGGTACAACATGCACCATGGAGACATCCTTGCCACAAATATTTATGTCTTGGCAAGACCCACTCTTAAGTTGTATCACACCTCTTTAGTATAGCAAAGCACTTCAGTCTGAAGGTTAAGCTGTAGCTATTAATCCAAACATCTAAGTTTCATTTGAAGGATGCAAAGGTGTTATGTAGCTTAACTTGAAGGGAACATTTGCTCAAGAGGTGATCTAGATGTTGGGCAATGAATCTGTCCCTCTACCATGCTTTATTTTTATGCTGGTTGAGATTTATGTCCTTTGTTAGGGTATTTGTGGAGCTAATGGTTATGCAAAGATGCAAGAGTTTAAGGAGGGGAGAATCCCTAAAGGCATGGAATGCAAGACATAAACCTACTTGCAACAGTCTATAACATACCAAGTATAATGTTACAGCTTCAAGCCTCTCCTGGTAGCTCAGGATCTTTAGAACAGAAGTTGTTTGGGTTGCCAGCTTCTTAATATGTATAGATAAATACCTCCAAAACAGGGCACTGTACTCAATAATTTGCCAAATTATGGCTGCATACAAAGGGATAATAAATTGCGTTGACCTGGATGATATGCTTTTTAATATCAGTTGTGCAAATTAGAAGACTTTTCTGACTACTGTTCAGATGTGGTATCAGAGGAGGGGGGAGGTACTGACCCATGTGCCAAAATCCCTAACTACCTTGTCATTTTGTAGTGGGGTACTGGCTATACTGTATGTTGTCACATGTTAAATTAGGAGCAAGAGGAACTGAATGATCTATCTTTTCAAACCCAGTCTGCACAACTGTCTGAGTAATAGGATATTGCTTTTTATCAACTGGAATGCATACTGTTTTGACTGCTTTGTTAATGACAGTTTTTGTCTTGCATACATACCTACATACTGCTATTTTATAAGTGTTACCATAATGCCAGAGTCTAACAGTCTTTGTAGTTCTTTATCATCAGTTAAGACTATGCCACTTAACTTTGCAACTACACAATAATGGAATGCAGGTTCAATCATTCTAGAACATAATTTATTACAGTCTAGAGGCATTAACATAAGCAGTGTGTTTTTCAGATGTTATAGATTTCATGGGTTTAACGCTGTAATATCACTAGTACCAAATTTAAGTGTGATCCTTTTATACTAGATTTATTAAACAGTATGCCTACAGCTGTTATTTCTGTCTGTCAACAAAATTTGACATAGATTTTATTGTATTGCTAAACTGATTAGATTTAAACATAGTTTCATGACATAGTCTTTCTGCTAGCTAATTGGGCTCAGTTTTACACACACATTTTCTTAAAGTTGCAAATAAAGACCTGAAATTGTCAGCTCCTATAATTTCTATAGTTTTATTATGTTGTCCCTCTGGGTCTTACCACAACTTAACAATATGATCTAAATGACATAACTGTGACTTTACCAATTGGTTACAAGAAAATGTTCAGCTTTGAAGCTGCTGAGCTTGTGACTATGAAGCAACACAAACACTGGCAAGTAAAGCCTTTTGGACTTTATCACAATCCTGGTAATCAGCTCCTCATGTCTATGAAGGCTCTCAGTGTTTCTCCAGTACAAGATCCTGGCTTGTTCAGCTTAATGCCTAACTCAGCTATGTTATCCTCTGCATATTTAAATAACTGAAGTATTAATTCACAGTTCCTGTACGTTTAAATCTACTTATGTGTCATGTTTAATCTCCTGTGTAGATCTACATTCTCAAGCCTCACTTACTTCTTTGCTGCTCATGCATATTGCATATTGCATTACTGAAGATAATGTGGAGCTTTACTCTGCTGAAAAGGGGCACTGACTGCCCAGGCAGTCCATCTTGGTAAAGAAATGTACATAAATAAATAATCATAAATAATTCCATCCCTCCTGATGAGTGTACCACTCAAAGGTAGAAAGAAGCACCTTGAGGTTCTCCTCCAGGGTCAACTGTTTTAATGAAGATGCTGTCCTAAGGTAGCCATTGACTTGTTTATAGTGACCATCCCTTCATGTGCAGCTGCTATAGTCTACAGTATCTGCTCCACTGTTGTCATCTTGGTACATGCATTCACACACAAGTGCACATAAAAAAATCTCTCAGCACAGTATAATTTTTGTCTTTTTTGGAAGTGCAAAAGTATACCACATCACTGTTTTTTTTCTTTTCTTTTAAGGCAACTACACTCATATTGGCAGTGACAGACCACAGAAATTTGGCATATTAACTAATGCTAAAAAATGCTCACCGCAAACCACCAGTGTGGAAGGCACAACAAGCTTTTTAAACGACTGTACTTATTATCCACAAGCAAACTCAAATGCAGATCCTTTCATGCAGATACAAAAATTTTGTGGTTTAACTCATAACACATCAGTACTTAAAGCACGCTAAGTTCCTGGAGTGAGTCTCTGAAAATAAGTCTCTTCTGGATTACTAAACTAGAATAACTTTCAGCCTCTTCAGTTATGCCTTTCAAAGTGAAAGATGTCTTCTCCGAAGGCTGCTGTTCTTGACATTGGGCTTCCCTCAGAAAGGGCATGCACTCTCTCTGTCTGGGTTTTCGTCAACATTCATTTCATTCATCCATAATTACTTCATTCAGTAAACATGCTCTGCCTAAGACAAAAAAGGGTGCTCTCCACCATAAATTAATTACAGCACATTAACAGAAGGCATCCCTACTTAAATTAAGCACAATCGCACAACTATTTACAAAATTAATTCTAATTACAGACAATGTTTATATCCTCATGTATACATAACTGGGCAAATGGGTCACTTATAATTTTCCATTTACAGGAAACCACCATGCTGTGCTGCAATATATATATATATATACATTCTCTGATATGGTATTAATATACAAATACTCCCTGGATAAAAGCAAGCCCACCACTACACGGCAGCATGTTAAGCTGCCCTGAAACACAGACTGAAATAAAAATATCAAACAGCCACTATCTTTTTTATACCTGACAAATGCAGCTTTGATGTTTACTGATTGTAATAAAGAAAGTAAATAAAAATATAAAAATAAAATATCTTAAAAAGAAATCAACTAACAAAAGTAACTGCAGGAGTTACAAGCCCTTGCCATTTTACATTCCCCTGGCTAAGCACAGCTTAAAAAAGCATGTTAGTGGGGTTGTGGTCAGGAAAATTACAACTGTGTGTGTGTGTGTGTGTGTGTGTGTGTGTGTGTGTGTGTATGCATGTGTAAGACAGACAGACAGACACACACACACACACACACACACACACACACACACACACACACACACACAAGGCAAGAGTGAGCTGGCAAGAGAAAGGCAGAGACACTGTGTACCTCTTAATTTCATTTTCATGAATTCTGCCAGGCATGGCAACATACTTATTTGGGAATGTAATAAGTTAGTAGATTTAAAAAATTTGCCAGTGTACTTTTGTCAGAAACGTTGGAGCAAATGGTTGCAACCAAGGAAATGATTCTTTTATGCAGGAATGTATGATCTGAATTGCCTGGACATAGTAAGGTGTTACTACATTTAATGCTGTTGGCTGTCAAAAAAGCAATTACTAGAAAACGGAAATCAAAACTGAACCAACTGTAACTGAAGTTTTTAATATTGTAAAGAAGCTAAAATAACAGAAGGTGGGATCTTTACATAAGGGGAAGGCAGACATTACATATAAATAAATGGACTTTGTGGTAATGCTCAGGAGTACTTGCATTTAATAGAAAGAAGGAATTGATCAAATGATGTAAAGTTGGAGTGACTGACAATTGTTTACAAGAAAACATATGTATGCTGCAGGAAAACAACAATGAAAATGTTACTATGGCTTGTTTTTTTTACCATATGTACATATGTTATTGTGTAAAATATGACTTAATAAAGATGTTAAAAAAATAATTCTCAGAGAGACAATTTTTAAATATGGCCCTAAATAACTGAATGAAGCTTTCCATCAAAACACACTGTCTGAGCTTTTAGAAGTATAAAAATATAATGCCGGGCTTTAATGACTGGCTGTAAATGTCAGGGTTTTACTCGAAAATCAAACATTGTTAGGGACAGAGTAAAAATATGACAAACATTCAAGAATGCTCTTCAAAATCAAGGACAGCTAAGACACACTGGGGATTTTGAAATGCCTTATACTGTATGATTTTTTTTATTCATTTAAGACATCTTGGGTATACTTAGCAAAGATGCAGGAATTGCAGGTCACATGTACGTGCATAGATGCATGTGTATGTGTATACACATTAAATACTTAGCATAATGATATATCTGTGTTTTCTGTTTCCGTCCTTCCTCAGCTGATGGGTTTTGGATCGGACCTCGGATCTGACTTTGGCTGCTTTTTCCAGACTTAGAATCTGTAATCTCAGGCTCCACCCCTTACCCATAATTTCCTCCTGTCCCCAATATTATCTCAGATCAAGTTTGTCCTTCAATCATGCAAAACCAATACTTTAATTATAAATACATGTTATTATAAACAAGGTAATAGAAGACTGCATGACAGTGCAAAAGAAAATATGCACTGGAGCTGCAAGAGTATGTAATGCTGTACCAATAGCAGCCATTACAGCCATGGCAGAAGGCAAAGGAAGAAAAACTTTCCATGAGATGTAAAGGGAGAAGGAGGGAGTAGAGTTGAGGAAGGTCAGAAACAGACAGCACAGCTCGATCTTTACAGAAAGTATTTAATGTATACACAAACACACACACGCATGACATGTAATGCATAACTTTCATTTCTGATGTTATCTTTTCCATCCATTCCACAAGTGATGGGACAGAGTCCCCAGCTACTTAATTCCATGGGTGGTCTCACAGAAGGATATTCTGGAGGATGGCAGAATCAAAAGCTGCCCTATCGCTGGAAGACAAATCTAACTTGTGATGGAAAATGAATGCATAAACATCAGACCAGGTGGCAGTAGCATAGATGCTATCAATTGAGGCCCTAGAAAAGTAGGCTGAAAAAGTAGAACAGCCATTTTTGAGTGTGCTTTTGGTGATTTAGATAAGGCCACACTGCTTTCCTTTTATAACTGGGAGATGCCAATCAACCATCTAGCTAAGGTAACCTTTGGCACGCCTTGTCCTAGCTTGGCTTTAGAACATAAAACGAACAATTGAATCTGACTTCCTATAAGTTTGGTTCGATGAAGGTTGAAATGTAATTGTTTGTGCACATTCAATAGATGGAGGGCATATTCTCCATTATTTGAAAAATTTGGAAAGAAGACAGGTAGATTACTATGACTGAATGAATTCTGTGAAGCTGTTTGAGGCAAAAAGAAGGGGTTAGATTGTAAAGAAACCCTGCCCTTGTGGAAAATAATATATTAAGGCTGGCAAGACAGGGCTTGGAGCTCTGACAGCCTTATAGCTTAAGTAATTGCTACAGGGAAAAGGGCTCTCCAAATCAGAAATTTTACCTCCACCTTGGCAGCAGGTTCACAAGGAAATTTGGTCAAGGCTTGTAACAAGACAGTCATGACTCAAGGGGGAGTAGGATCGTTGAGTGGGGGGTCTAATAATAACATTTCCTGTCACGGAAGCTTTACACAACTTAAGTGAGGCTAAGGATGTATGACACTCTCCAATATGGAAGTTTGAGATCGCCACCAGCTGAACCGTGATAGCTGAATAACTAGCTCCATTATGGAAGGCAAGTAAATCTAATATTACTGATATAAAGGCTGCAAAGGGATATAAATTTTTCTATAGAATCCAAATGGAAAATCTTTTCTATTTACTTTTGAAAACTTTCCTAGTGGATGGTTTCTGAGAAAAAGTAAGAACATGGATCACTTGGGATGAAAGCCTGGACTGACTAGCCATTATTGGAAGTGGAGAAACCATGCTGTTAGTTTTAGGGTTTGGATGTCCAGATAAGGCATTTCAGATGCATGAGACAGAAGATCTGGATTCAGACTGAGCACCCAAGGAGGTTGTACTAAATAAGGCCAAAGGAAGGAAACCACACCTGTCAAATACAAAAGGAGGCAATGAGGATGACTATGGTTTTCTGTTGTAATGCTTTTGGCAAAAATTTCAGAATTAGGGGAGTTGGTGGGAAGGCGTATAAGAGACTGGAGGGCCAGTCATGGATCAGAGGATCTCTCAAGGACTCTCTGTCTGAAGGGATCTGAACAAACAGCCTGCTGTATTTGGAAAAGATGGGAGAAGCAAACAGATCACAGCATGGTTGACACCAACAACAAAAGATTTGTGTCACCAGTGTTTGATTGAAAGACCACTTGTGAGGAAGCAGAATAGATCTACTCAACCTGTCCACTAGAATGTTGGTATTCCACAGTATGTGCATTGCTTTCAGAAAGCAGTTGAAAGATATCACACACTACCACACTCTCAGTGCTTCTCGACACAGTGGATAGGAGCATGTCCCCCCTTGTTTATTGATGTACCAGACTGCTGGCATCTTGTTGGTTTGGATAAAATTCAGCCCTAGAGGAAAGACAGCCTGCAACATTAGGAGGACTGCCCTCATCTCTAAGACACTAATGTGAAGACTGTCCTCTGATGGAGACCACATGCCTTGACCATCTTTCCAAGATAATGCCACCCTCACTTTGGGAAGCATCTGTGATCACTGCTGTTTCAAAAGAGGGAAGAACAAAGGAACACCCCAGCAACACCTCTGGAGACTGAATCCACCAAGTAACATCATTTCTACAGATCCTTGTTAAGTGGATTGGAAAAGTCATGGGCTGGGATCTGATGGATCATTGCAGTGCTAGTGTTTACTGTAACACTCACACATAATACGTTGCCAAGGGGACCAAGGTAATGGAGGCTGCCATCAATCCTAGAAGTTGAAAAACTAGTCTGGCAGGTACCATCTGATAGGAAAGGAGCTGCTGAGCCTGATTCCTTGAGTGAGTAACCTGTTCTCCTGTAATGCCAGAATTACTACTGGGGAAAATTGAGATTTGTCCTGGTTCACTGTAATTCTCAGGTTGGAGCATAGCTGAAGTAAATAATTTCTGGCCCAAACTAACAGAGACCTGGCAGGAGAAGTAAGGAGCAAGCCTTCTAGATAGGGGAACACCCAGAACCCTTGGAGTTGGATATAAGCTGCAAAGTACAGTTTTGTACCTACCATAAATGTAGATGTTCGAGTGCTCATACAGCTGCAGTCATTACAGATGGGTTCTCCTGCCGTCAGACGGGTCCTCGGTCGGCCGAATTCCAAAGTCTAGGTCCGGTGTCAGTTGTCGTCGCTTCTTCCCTGACGTCAGTGCGGCAGGGGTATAAAAGAGGCAGCCAATGCCATTTTCTTCAGTTTTTCTTGCCCCAGATGTCAGGTGCCCCCAGAAGGAAGGCAAAACATAAATTTATGCAAACATGTAATATAGAATAATCAAAAAACAGTAGTTGCAAGCAAAGACACCATAAGAGAATACCCCAAATGGGTTGTATGATAAGGTGTATGCCATAAGGCCTGTCCTAAGAGGGGACGGAGGGGGGGGTAACCTGGACTGCAGCTGTATGAGCACTCGAACATCTACATTTATGGTAGGTACAAAACTGTACTATGTTCATCGTGCATACAGCTGCAGTCATTACAGATGGGAAGAATCCCAAAGCTAAGTAGGGGTGGTAGGCACTAAGTGGAAGTAGGAGGAGCGAGGATGCCCTGCAAGACTGCTGTGGCAAAACCCCCTTTAGATTTAGAGTATAGTGAAAGGTGATAGTGCTTGGAGAAAGTGTGGACTGAACTCCAAGTGGCTGCTTCCAAAATGTCCTTGGTAGGGACCCCCCTGAGGAAGGCTGCAGAGGTAGCTGTGGCCCTGGTGGAGTGGGATCTGATGCACGCAGGCACAGTTTTTCCATGAAATGAGTAACAAAAGCGTATGCAGTGGGCTATCCATTTTGAAATTGTCTGTTTGGAAATAGCCTTTCCTTGAGCACCTGTAGCATAGGACACATAGAGTTGCTCGGATTTCCTGAATGGCTTTGTCCTGTCCAAATAGTAACGAAGTTGTCTGTGAATGTCCAAGGAATGTAGTAGTCTTTCCCCTTTGTTTTGTGGATTAGGATAAAAGGTAGGTAAGTGGATAGTCTGATTCAAAGCTACACTGGATACTACCTTTGGCATAAAGTTAGGGTTGGTTCGTAAGGAAACTCTGTCCTGATGGAAGATGATGAATGGTTGCACAGCCATGAGGGCCTGTAGCTCAGAAACCCTGCATGCTGAGGTGATAGCCAGAAGAAAGGCTGTTTTCCATGACAAGTATTGTAGTTCTGTTGAGGAAGCTGGCTCGAAGGGAGGAAGGGTCAGCTTTTCCAATACGAAGTTGAGGTCCCAAGCAGGGACTGGTGGTTTCCTTGGGGGTTTTATATTCTTTGCCCCTCTGAGGAACTGCCTTAAGAGAGGATGACAGAATAAAGGAGGATCTGTGTTGTATTGTGCAGAAATGGCTGAAGCGTGGATCTTGATGGAGGAGAAGGAAAGTCCACTGTTTAACATCTCAGCTAGGTATTGTAAAATTTGAGGTATATTTATTACCCAAGGATTCTGGCCCTTTTCTTGATTCCAGGCACAAAATCGTTTCCATTTGGCGGAGTAGGCTTTTCTAGTAGAAGGTCTTCTGGCCTCCAAGATGACATCCTGCACCTCCTTAGAGAGGAGAGTCTGTTGGGAAATCATGGAATTCTCCATGCAGCTAGATTTAGGGTTTTGAGCTGGCTGTGAAGGGTTTTGTAGTTGTGCTGGGACAACAGAAGAGGGACTAGAGGTAGGATCCATGGTGGGGAATGTGTCAGGCTCTTCAGGAGTGGATACCAGTGTTGTCTTGGCCAGTCTGGAGCAATGAGAATCATTTCCAGCCTCTCTGCTCTGGCTTTTAATAGAACTTTGGGCAGCAGAGGAAGAGGCGGGAAGGCATAGACTGTCAATGTTGTCCAATTGAAAGAAAATGCGTCCACTTTCCAGGCCTGTGGATGATAGGTCCTTGAACAAAATTTTTTCAACTGGTAATTTCTGTGGGTAGCGAAGAGATCTATGTCTGACTGTCCCCATGCCTGAGTTATCTTTGTGAAAACTTGAGGATGCAACTTCCATTTGTGTGGATCGGTCATATTTCTGCTTAGGTTGTCTGCCAGTGTGTTTTCCTTCCCTGGCAGGAATTGTGCCTGTAGTTGAATTTGCAATTCCAGTGCTGTGTTCCATAGGGTCATGGCTTGCCTGCACAGGGGGTATGAATGAGTTCCCCCCTGTTTGTTTATGTACCACATCACTGTGGTGTTGTCTGTCCTTATCAATAGCTGGCCTGGATCCAGTAGGTCTTTGAAGGTCATGATAGCATTTTGCATGGCTAGCATTTCCTTTCGATGCTTCTCTTTTTGGGACCATTTTCCCTGAATGCATTGATCTGTCATATGTGCTCCCCAGGCGTAGTCTGAGGCGTCTGTTGTGATGACTTGAGTTGCTTGAGGTACACAGAAAGGGAGACCTGTGTTTCTTTGGCAAGCTTGAGCCCACCACAAAAATTCCTTTTGAAGGCATGGAATGAGTGGTATAATTGCTTCCAAGCTGTGGCTGTGTTGAGACCATAAGTTTTTTAGGTACCATTGAAGTTTCCTCATATGCAGCTTTGCACACGGGATTAGTATGATGCAAGATGCCATGAATCCCAGAGCCTGCAGGACTTTCCTTGCAGTTAGCCTGGTGAAAGTTGCCATTTTGCTGAAGTATTGAGACAGTTGCCCTTGTTTGTCTGGCGTGAGGTAGGCCATCTGGGTGGTTGTATTCAAGCTGGCACCCAGGAAAATTATTTGTTGAGACGGTATTAGTTTTGATTTCTTTTTGTTGACTGTGTATCCCAGGAAGTTCAACAGTTTTAGTACAAACGCCAGGTGCTGCAGTAGTATGTCCTTGCTGTCCGCTTGGATCAGGCAGTCATCCAAATATGGGTAGATTTGTATTCCTTGTAGTCTGCAGAAGGCGATTACTGATGCCAGGCATTTCGTAAACACTCTGGGCGCAGTAGATAAGCCAAAGGGCAATGCAGAGAATTGGTAATGGGTTGAACCTGCAAGAAATCTGAGGTATCTTCGGCAATCTTGTCTGATAGGGACATGCAGGTATGCCTCCTTGAGGTCCAATGTTACCAGCCAAGACTCCTTGCCCAGCATGGGAAGAAGCTGCTGTAATGTGAGCATCTTGAATTTTGGTACCTGTAGATATGTGTTTAGGATGGATAGGTCTAAGACAGGTCTCCTATCTTTGTCTTTCCTTGGTACCAGGAATAGTCTGGAATAAAACCCTTGACCTTGTTCTTTTGCAGGTACCTCTTGAATCGTTTTCATGTCCATGAGAGCTGAAATTTGTTTTTGTGCCTCTGCCCTTTGATTTTGTGGCAGGTTCGGCATGCCTCTTATTTTTGGAAGGGTGTGAAAGTGGAACCTGTAGCCTCTGTCTATAATGTCCAGAATCCATTTGTCTTTTGTAACAATATGCCAATTTTTTGAGAATAATGCCAGTTTCCGCCCAAAGGTGCTGCCATTAAAGCTTTGCTTGGCAGGTGTAGGGGGAAGTCATTGTGTCTGTTTTCTAAATGACTGTGATCTATCTTCTCCACCTCTTGGGGTTGGTGCTTGCCACTGTGTGGCTCTGAAAGATCCTTGAGGTTGCCCTCTACCCCTTGGGCGTCTGTATCTGCCCCTTTGAGGTCTGTCCGAGGCTGGAAAGGACCAATTTTTTGAAGGCCAGTTTCTGCTGAAACGTGGAGGTTGTACCTGCAGGAAATCTTTCACTGTTTGCATTGATTTCGCTTTTTCCTCCATTTTCTTTAGTACCTCCTCAGCTTTAACACCAAACAATACATCTTTTTGAAGAGGTGCATCTAATAATTTAGCTTTGACATGATCTGGTAAGGTTTGCTCTTTGAGCCAAGCATGCCTACGTACAACAGATCCCATAACAGCAGCTCTACATGAGGCCTCTAAAGCATCAAAACCACACTGCAAGGTATGCTTACCCACTTGCTCTGCACCATGCAACAAATCCTGCAACTCTTTTAAATCTGGTTGTTCTGGTTGTGTCATTTTGCTTTTCAAATGAGATAACAAAAACTGTTGATACTTTAACATATGGAACTGACAGTTTAATGCCCTCATGGTTAAAGTGGCCGAGGTGTACACCTTTTCCCCCTACCTTTCTAAGGCTCTGGAATCTCTCTCTGAAGGTTATGGGTTTTTAGCAGTAGAGGCCTTAATTCCCTTGGGACCCTGTGAAATAGTTTCTGGGTCAGCAGTATGACTTTTATATAGGAACTGGTGAGAATCAGGAACCCGGTAATACCCGTCTGGTTTAACAGGAGCTGGAGGCAAAGAATCTGGATTAAGGCTGGCTTCTGTGTACACATCATCCAATATATCTAAAACAGGAGGGATAGCCAGGGGCCTATGCTGGGGGAGCAGAAGAAATTCCCTGAGCCTTTTCTTGGAATCTGAGTAATCTTGGCCTTCCCAGTGAAAGTGTTCCCTCAATGTATGCAGGGTTTCCCCAAAAGAGTAGTCCTCAGGGGGGGGAGACGGAGGGAATAGACTCCTCTGCATCGGAGTCTTCGAAAGGAGAATAGGCATAATCCTGATCCTCAGAATGTTCTGAGGTAATAGAAGCTTGATCTGAGGAAGGGTAGTCTTCCTCTAATCTGGGCCTTTTGTCAGAGGGGGGTTGAGAACCTCTGATAAGAGTAATCAAATCCTCAGCCATTTTAAGCATCTGCTTTTTAGGCATGGGGCCTTGAGAGGGGGTCTGAGGACCCTGTTTTTTGGTTTTGATGGCTGCTTTAGATTTAGTGAAAGCTTTAATAGAGACGGAGGAAGGCCTGAAGACACCTTGAGAAATGGTAGGCCTGTCTAAATTCTGAGTTTCTCCGCCAAGAGTGGCGTCGGTATCTGCAGTAAGAATGGGGACCAAGGAGCCTGCGACCTCGGGTACTGAAGACACCGGTAATGTAGTGTCATCGGTACTCAGGGGCTGCGTAGGCACCTCGCTGAGCACCGGAGAACCGGTAGTCGGCCTTAGAGTGGTCTCAGTAGTTGGTGCGGACCTTGTATGTCGGTCCTTATCTTTGCGTCTTTTGCTCAAAACTGGAGTCGGAGTATCCGACGACATAATATAATTACATTTTTTGCCAAAAAAGTGAAGGGCGAACTCCGCCCGGCGCTTGATAGTGCGCTTGTTGAATCTAGCACAAAAACGGCAGGCCGAGACGTCGTGGTCTGGGCCTAAGCAAGGTATACAGAAAGAGTGGAAATCCTTATGCGGTATTTGCTTCCCATATGAAATGCAATTATTAACTTTGTCTGACATCAGTCTGAGGCAAGAAAAGTTTCCCCAATGGGGTACTTAGCTTTCAAGAAGACTTTGGCTGAAATACTTTCGTAAATCTCAGGAGCTGCCCGACCGGCACTTGCGAACTGCTTCTGCTTCGGGCACCGCGCGGCAAGAAAGACTGAAGAAAATGGCGTTGGCTGCCTCTTTTATACCCCTGCCACACTGTCGTCAGGGAACAAGCGACGACAACCGACGCCGGACCTAGACTTTGGAATTCGGCCGACCGAGGACCTGCCTGACGGCAGGATAACCCATCTGTAATGACTGCAGCTGTATGCACAATGAACATCCACTGCCATGCATTTGATGAACTCCCAGGGGGCTGTGGTGAGTCCACAGAGTAGGGCTCTGAGCTGAAAATGACATGCTTATAGCCAGAAGCAAGGGAACCTCCTGGAGTACCTGCCCATTTAGATGCAGTAGTACACATCCTGAAGATCTATTGAGCACCTTCAGTTGTTTTTCCTCAGAAAGGGGAGGTTAGACTGTACCATTACCATTCAGAGGTTTGTGTGTTCGACATACTGATTCAAGTGACTAAGGTCCAAAACTGGCCTTAGGAATAGGTTCTGCACCCTTGCTTCTCTGTTGGGACCTACTGGATGACTCACTTGTCTAGCAGCTTTTCTTATTTCTAATGCTGCTGCTTTTTCTTGAGAGGGTGTTATGCTGGGAAGTTTATTTCACAGTAAGGATGGATAGAGAAAGAGAATGAAACAGCCTATAGTAATTACTGTCTGCATGCAGACACCTCTGATGATGGACATCCAGGGTTCTAGGTGCAGAGCCAGGTGCCTCCGAATGCATCCAGAGTGCAGCAGTTGGGCAACCAGTCAGGATTGAAAATGCCTCTTGGAGAATGAACCCCTGAAGCTTTGAGTCAGTGGACCTCGTCTGCCATGAAGATGACTTCTGCCATTAGAATACTCCCTCTGCCTCACAGGAATATATCTGCAGAGCTATCCTGACAAAACCTTTGGGAATTCCTAAACTGCAGCTTCTTACCCCCTTTTTGGTTTCTAGAAAAGGTCCTCTGGAGGACAGAAATCTATATGCCTACAACAAAAAGAGTTTTCCCATCTTGTTCACTCCTAGAGAGTGTGTCTTTGACCTTAGGGCAGAACAAGGTCGAGCCACCAAATAGGCATTGATAAAAGACATCTTAAAGGGCTCACTGAAAACACACAAACATGTCCAGGCATACCTTCTTACTCTAAAGTTTGATCCAGCGGCTCTTGAAACACCTTCTGTTCCAATGCATGCAAGACACATGGGGACATTTGACTGGGACTGAAGGGTGTCTAGTTGTGAATCGACTGTTTTCCTGTCATCCGCAGACATCAACCCAGAAAGAGGCTTGGAAGCTTCCTTTGTCAAGTCTCTCTAAAACCTAGTCATGTGCCAAGCAATTCAGTGACCTTAATGCAAAGGTAGATGAAGCATAAACTTGCTTCTCAAATCTGTCTAAAGCCCTGGACTCTTTGTTAGGAGAATGGGGAGATTAGGATTCTTATATGAGCTCCTTTGTACTGGCTGCTGCTGTTATCATGGCATATACTGCTGAGAATTTGCTCCAGTGAGAGTGGCATTTAGGAACAAAAAGATATTTGTTCATTTTTCTGGGGATTGGTTATGTGACATTCAGTTCCTTCCACACCTAGTGAGAGATTAAATCCACCATTTCATCAGACAGGGTAACCACCTATGGTGTAGCTGAGCTGGAATCAAAAGTCTCAAGGAATATGGATTCCTCCTACAAAGGATATTCAGTAAACCAACCTCCTTTCTGTCTGAGAAACTTGAGGATGTCCCCAAATGAGACATCCTCAACGGGTGATTGGTGAACCACTTCCCTTCACTGAAATCCATGTCTTCTGTCAAAGACTCCTAGAAGGAGTCCATGTGCCTCTTCTTACACTTATGCTTCCAAGGTGCCTCTGCAGGGGAAGATCTGGAGAGGACTCAGAAGTCTGAGGGGAGTCTTGAATGAGGACCGTCTCAAGGCTAGTATGAATAGGCTTGTCCTGATGGGATAGACTCTGCAGGATCAGGACCCAGAGCTATCAGATGCACATTGGGTGGAGGCGAGATGGGTAGAGATGTCTGTTCTCCAGTCATGGAGACAGCTCTCTCCAATGCCTCAAAGGCAGAAGCCGAGGGGGGACATAAGATCACCCCAGTAGGAGCCAAAGCTGTCACACCAGCATGACCAAGGGCACCACCACTACAAGACCAAAGCCAGAGCCAAGCTATCTAATGCTTAGGCTCCAAAGGGAAGGCATGGCTCTGAAAGCTTTGAAGTCGAACCCTTACTCCCAGACTTGATGCAAAACTTCAGCTCTGAGATCCTTCTGGCTCTGAAGAAATCAGAGACAGTTGGATCATAGATGATACAGGTGTTAAAGATGATCACAACTTTGGATTAGACATGGACAAACCAGAAGAACTCTGCTCCGACATCCTCGAACCCAGAGATCAGATAGGGGTAGGGGTAGTGATACTCAAGGGACAAGATTGAAAGCTGATTGGTCTGATGGGAGATGGAGACAGAAGAACTCTCAACTAAATCATTTTATTCACATCAGCTTCTGTCAAGCTTCTGGTAGACCTGATGAACTTCAATGATGAAGATGTAGAAGATGGCCTCAAAGTTCTCTGTAAGGACCTCTCCTGTAGAAAGGGTGACCACAGCCAAGGAGAGACCGGATCTAGAGAAACCTCAGCTACAGGGAGGGAGGAATCTTGATCCACACTGGCAATTAGATCTCAGTTATTAGTAGGATCCAAAGGTTTGGAAATTTTTTTCGCTGGAGCTGAAGATAATATGGACAATGGAGAGCAATCAGGGGATCACTTCTGTGTCTCTCTGCCCTTTTCTTTGGGCCTGTCGCTCATATTCTCCTTGCATTTATCTGAGGGCTTTTTCCTGAATGGGGAAGCTTTACATGCAGATTTTGAGGAATCAGAAGAAATGAGACCAATGAGCACAAGCTTGTTTTGACATTCAATCACATATCAATGACCAAATGCCATACAAATATAGCAATATGCACACTTTAATTGTGAATCAGAATTTGGTATCTTGTGGCTACAAGCCACATATGTCTTAAAACCTGTAGGCTTGTCTGACGTAGTACATGGAAGAAAAAAGAGAAACAAAGAAAAGATACTAGTAGTGGTAAAAAGAATGCACCAAGAAAAGGAGAGTGGTAGAAAAGTTTATATAAAGGCAAAAATACGCAATGGTAAGAAAAACTACTAGATATAACTAGTAACAGAAGGTAAGGAGCAGAAGAAGACATGAAGGAGCCCTAGAAAAAATGCTTATTTTTTATGTATGGGAAGATAAGGAACTTCAGTAGAAAAAGAAACCAATATACCTGAAGGTGACAGCAAAGATGCAACAAAAGCATTCAAATAGAAAAAAAATTTAAACAATTGAATAGATGCCTGAGCCAACAAATCATTACCATATGCTATGAGCGGCAAACGAGATCTGAGGTAATGCTAGAGATAGGAGGAGATTATGGATAAGGGGAGGAGCCTGAACTACATACCCTAAGTCTGGAAAAAAGTGGCACGTGTCAGATCAGAGGTCAGATGCAGAGCCCATCAGTTGAGGAATGGACAGAAAAGACAACATCAAATATTATATTTTGGATATAAAAACATTTCCTCTAACAATTACATATGCTACGGCAACTACGGAACATAGGCAGAAGAACTACTTTACAGCAACAATATTAAAAATGTATATAATAATGAAAATATGCAACAATTTAACAGGTAGCCCATTATATTAGTGTAATAATACTCTCCAGTGTGGGTATTACTGGGGCAATAACAGACTTTCCTGTGAAGAAGAGTCCCACTGCATGAGTTGTTGGGTCTCACGACACCCCTGGGCAGTCCATTATTTTCCCAGTAATGCTCACCATGTCAGACATTATTGCTAGTATAGCACCTCTACATTAGTATTAATGTATTTGTAATCAAGTTTTTATTGTACGCTATATACCAAATTAGCAAGCATGAAGGACGGCTTTCTTGTACTTCAACTGATAAGATAAGTACCTATCTGTTTTAGGTTTTGGAGTCAAAGAAGGACCAATGAGTGAGACCTCAGAGGGCTGAATCCTGTAACACTAATATGAGAAAGGCTCATACCTCTCAACTGTGCAGACTTTCACAGAATGTCCAGATTTTTGCATCATATTTTTGGCCTGTTCCTCATAAAATTTATGATTATCTGGCAAATCACTGGGATGATCTGAGGACTGAAGTCACTAAATAATGATATACATTTCTGTTTTAGACTTCATATCCTTCAGAAAAATACATGCTAAGACAAATTATGTTATTCTAGCAGCTCCCTATGTTTGTAAGAGCAATATTTAAAATCTGTCCCTATGTTTGGGTCTTTGTCCCCCTATTCTGTGAGGCTATGTCCAGATTTTTTCCACTAAGAGGTTGAGAGGTATGGAAAGGATACCTGATTCATAGAGTTACAGCCTAAAGAGCAATGCTTGGTCAAGGTTTGAAATGACTGCCAAGTGGCCACAGCATAAATTTCTGGAATGCATTAATTTGTGAAGTAAGCACTGGAAGCAACCAGTTACTTGGAGGACTGGACTTTGACAGCTGTACTTCCAGTGCATGTAGCAATCCACATGGAAAGATTTGGTTATCAAATGCCAGAATCTCTCTCTATCTTTCATGTGCAGTACATATTGTAATGTTCTGAGTTAGAATATCATTAACACTTTGAAAGAGTACAACAAAAAAATACTCAATTTCTGTGAGAGATTGTGAATCATCCAAGTGCTCATGGACACCAGTTTTTCTGATGTCAATTAGTGTTTTTGTGCTGCAAGTTTTCAATGTTTTACTCCAAAGGCAGTTGTTTTATCTGCAGTACCTGAATCAAACATTTTCGAGTTGTTGAAACAACTTCTAGACTATCCAGTTCCTGTGCCATGTTCTGTAAAGTCTGCACTGCAATAATTGTGTCCAATTTAGCCATTGTCGCTTGCCTCGTGCATTCAAATGAGGCACTGTGATGGATTCAAGTTGTTTATTGTACATAAACACATCAGGAGTTGTAGCTGGAACATATATTTAAGCTAACTGACTGACATTACTTCAAACACACTCATGTGTGCATCTCCATTCATGCCTACATTCACTCTGTCTGACTATATAAAATGGCACTGATCTTGCACATGCTCAGTAACTTATATGCACATGCTATCTAGGTAGAACGGCTGACTAGGTACAATACAGACAATGATCTGCTTCCTCCCTCTTTGATTAGTTTGACAGTCAATAGGAGAACAAAATATGATTACTTGAAGAAAGTACACTGTCTTCCGGAATTTGAACAAGTGTAGAGTCACTCAAAATACACTATCCTCGGGAATTTGAACAAGTGTAGAGTCGCTCTGAGAAGCAGAGTCTCTGGCACAGGCAATCTGCTGCGTCACTGGTTCAGAGTTTGGCAATATGTGTCTTCAATATCTTCTGAAATTTACTCCATCAGATTGTACGATGTAAGATCTCGTTTTTCACAAATATCTTTGACAATTCCCACTCAGTCATACCCTTTAGATATCTGCATTCTCACGATTTCTCCTTGCCTTAATGGTCTAACAGGTTTGCTGGATTTATCGTAGCATAACTTTGTGACTGGCATTTTTTCAAAAGTTGAGTCTTGGCCATTCTGTTGTTCTTTGCATTTGGAATCAATAATTTTTTACTGATTGGAAGAGTTGTTCTAGTCTGTCTGGACATCAATCTCTGAGCAGGTGAACCAAACAAGTTATCTTAAGGAATGTTTCTGAGATTAAGAAAAACATTGGTACCGTCTCTCTCTTGGATTTCCCCAACAACCATTTTGGACTGCACATTCAGCTAATCCACTGGACTGTGGATCCTCAAGACTAATAGTAACATCGACAAAGTCACAAGACTCAGCAAAAGTCTTGAACTGCAGACTTGTAAACTGTGCACCATTGTCAGAAATGACTTTGTGTGGACTGCTATGAATAGAAAAATGTCTTTTCAATTTCATAATGACAGTGCTGACATTAAGTTAGGAAGGTCAATTTCAAACCAATTCAAATAAGAGCCTACTAACACTAAGTAATGCTGACCATTCCATTTGAAAATATCAGTAGGAAGTGTCGACCATGGTAGTTTAAAAATCTGGTTAAGCTGAAGCGGTTCTTTTTGTTGGTGCGATTTAGTACTATTGCAAATGGAAAACGCTAGAATTTCCCTCTCTATATCTTTTGAGACAGAAGGCCAAAATACTATGCCTCTTGCCCTTCTTTCGGATGAATCAGTTCCCGGGTGACCAAGATGCAACATTTTGATATAGTCTTGTTATAATGCTGTAGGAATTACCATTTTAAGATCTTTCATGATGATTCCATCTTCCATCATGAGCTCATCTCTGTAAGGAAAATACGTCTGCATGTCAAGGTGATATACTGGGTTGACGTGCTGGCCATCCTTGACTGATAAAATGCTTCAGCTTTTGGAGAATTGGGTCTGAAGCTATGTGATTTCTGAGTTCAAGATGCGATGAGGAAAAATGTTTGACTTGCATGAGTTCAAAGTCTGCTTTCTCATTATCATGCTATTCTGTTGTTGTCTGGGTGCTCTTGACAAAGCATCAGCAAGGTACAGAAATGTGTCTTTTGTATAGGCAATATTGAAATTGCACTTTTGCAATTTTAACATCATGCATTGCAGGCATGCTGGGGTTGTATGTACTGACTTTTTCAGAATTGTCAGGGATTGGTGATCAGTCTCTATCTGAACAGGTTTGCCATAAATACAATCATTACACTTTGAACATGCGAACACTACTGTCAAAAACTCTTTTTCAATTTGTGCATACTGCACTTCAGTTTGGGTAAAAGATCGGGATGCATAGGCTACTGGTATGCCTTCTTGAAGACACGCTGCACCAAGACCATACTTTGAAGCATCACATGAAAGAGTTATAGGTTTGTGAACATCATAATATCTCAATGTGGGTGGACTGTCAATTTTCTGTTTCAGAATATCAAAATGCTTTTTGGTGTTGTTCCAACCAGGACCAGTTTACATTTTTGCATGTCAACTCATGTAATGGTGCTGAAAGCTCACTCAGGTCTGGGATGAACTTTCCTAAATAGTTGATCATACCAAAAAAAGTTTTAAAGATGTGACATTTTCTGGAACAGGCATCTCAAGAATTGCTGATTGCATAGATGGATCTGATTGTAAGCCAGAACTGGTAAACAAATGACCTACATAAGTAACTTCTTTCAGTTTGAATTTACATTTCTGAGGATTCAGTTTAAGATTTGTTTCACGAGCATTGTCTAGAACTTTCTTGAAATTTCTATCGTGTACAACTTTGCCATTGCCCCCTACAATAATATTGTCTACTATGACAGCACATGGATAACCTGAAAATATTATTCTATCACACATTGAAATACTTTACTGGCAGAATTTATCCCAAATGGCATTCTTAAAAATCTGTATCTACGAAATGGTGCACTGAAAGTGGTTAACAATGAAGATTTGTGATCCAGCGAAATTTGCTAAAAGCAAATTTTGTATCTAAGACTGAAAAAACAGTGGCATTTGGCATGAGAGTAGCTACTTCTACTGTGTGCATTGGATGATAAGAACACTTAAGCGCTTTGTTTACATCTCTCGGATCAATACATATTCGAATATCATCAGAGATTTTCTTATGAGCTACGACCATGGAGGGTACCCATTCAGTCAGTTCTTTTACTGGGGTTATTACACCTAAATTCACTACTTTGTCAAGCTCTGCTTTTACTTTCCTCTGCGTTGCTACCAGAATCTTCCTTGCTGGTCTAACAACTGGGCTTACTTCATTGTTTAACTTCATGGAATATGTGACTGGAAGTTTGCCAAGCTCGTCTGTGAAAATATCAGCGTATTCACAAAAAATATTCTGTGTAAAACTATCATAGTTGTTCAAAGTTATATGATGGACCTCTTTATTAAATGAATTCAGTCCAATTCTCAAACTGTCTTTGAGGACTAAAAATGACTGCATGTGTCTTTTGACTACGTAAAACTGCAAGTCATAGCTGTTCCCAGCAGAATGGCATGTGAGAACTACTGCGCCATCAGTATGAAACTCTTCAGCACCATAAGCAACTAGTTTTGCACACTTTGCTAAATCAAAATTCTCACCAGCTTTTACTTTCGTAAACATTTGTGTTGATACAACATTGCACTTGGATCCAGTAATCTACTTTAAGCTCTACAGGTTTCCCATTACTCCAAACAGTACAAAATATTTCACCCTTTGCTGCCAACTGATAATCTCCTGTGTTAACTGTTTCATTAATCACAGAGACACCATCAACATAGAAAGTTTGCTTACTGCTCTCTAGCTGAGCCACAGCGACACCATCAACATAGAAAGTTTACTTACAGCTCTCTATCTGATCTACTTGCTTCTTTGGATGCTCTCTTTTAATAAAAGTATGTGCCACTTTAGACTTGCAAAGCCTTTTAAAATGATTTAACTTTTTACATTTATGACATTGCTGATCAAAAGCTAAGCACTTCTCTCATTTAGGTTCATGACTGCCTCCACAATTATGACAGTTAACAATAAGGTCGCCTAGCACACCCTTTGGTTTATATTTATTTTTGCACCCAACCTTATGTAACACAGTATGCACGTTTTTCTCATTCATAAGTATGTTTGTACGTAAGCTCATATATTTGACAATCTCAATGGCTTTGCTCAATGTCAAATTACTGTCTCAAAACAAAATCTTTCTCACTGCATTATTATTAACACCACACACACAAGCCTGTCTTTTATCAACTTATGTCTCAGATCACCAAATCTGCAAGTTTTTGCTTTATTTCTCAAGTCAGTAATATATGCTGCCATAGTTTCACCAGGCTTTTGATTTCTTATGTAAAACATGTGCCTTTCCATTGTAATATTCATTTGAGGGTTACACATTTCTCTAAATTTACCTTTTAAACACTCAGGGCCTTCCCGCGTTTCAGCCTGTATTGCAATATGGTGGTTCTTCCCCTCCCCTGCATATATGTCAGGTGCATACACAAATGAACATTCCCTGTCAATGGCTTTTGAGCCAGCTTAATTAAGAAGTGCACTTGCCCTTGCATGTGCGTCTTTATCAGAAAATGCAGCCTGTGTGAAAATATCATATTCTTGCTCAAACACTCGCCAATTCTCAGCAATGTTATTGTCAAACACCAGTGGTCCAGGTCTACAAAATCCATCTTCCATAATAATGAAATACTTCTAAATATAAGCATAGGCCAGATACGTGTAATTATGCTCAAATGCACAACAATCTCTCTGAAATGGCTTCACGTTAACACTGCAAAAACTCCAGACACTTCGGATACTTTGAAAAGTTTCAGTTAATGTGAAAAAGTAGCACATTGAGAAAAAAATGCAGTCATTTTAGCCTTCTCATACATTTTAAAACTTCAGAAATTATTTCAAACACTTCTGTATTTATTTCGAATACTTTTATCAATATGCCACAACTTGGAAATTTTGTTTACCTCGGTAATTATTCTGAACATTTTGAATGTCCCACCATACATTTGGTGACTGAACAATCATTTAAACTAGTTTAAGTACCTTTGAATAACCACTGACCTATTTGCGAATTTGCTCCTGTATATTCCTTCACTTCTAACTTTGTGCCTCATGGTTTGTAAGCTGCTTTAACTTTGGATTCCACTTCTGACACAATGTCACTTGTCTCATGCATTCATATGAGATACTGAGGCATTGTGATGGGTTCAAGTTGTTTATTGTAAATAACACATATATTTAAGCTAAATGACTGACTCATTACTTCAAACACACTCGCATGTGCATCTCCATTCATGCCTGTATTCACTCTGGCTGAACATACAAAATGGCACTGATCTTGCACATGCTCAGTAACTTTTATGCACATGCTATCTAGCTACAGTGGCTGACTAGGTACAATACAATGATATACAACCATAACAAAAAGTGCCCATTGAACAGCTTGGACATTCTGTTGTGAAACATTAGCAAATGCAGGTATCTGCACACCCACTGTTAAATTTTCCCTGAGGTAGACTGCAAATGTTAGAGGTGTGATGGGAAAAGAAGTGGAAAGAATTGCCAGACTTTAAAAATTCCCTGCAGACTACTCTGTCAGAAATACTGGGTGAGCAAACTGATGTAACTAAGGGAACGATTTTTTGAGCTGTGATACAAAATCTGAATTCCCTAGACATAGCAAGGCCTTGCTGAGTTTAATTTTGGTGGCTTCCAAAAAAGCAATTACTAGAAAATGGAAATCAAAGTCTAAACCAACCATACTAGATGTAGTGAATATACTAACATAAATAAAAGAACTGGAAGTGGGATCTTAAAAAATGGGAATTGTGGGAACAACACATGCAGAACAGTGTTTCGGAGAAGGAATGAGGTTTAAGGGAAGTCAGGAATTGAATGAACTATGTAATGATTGACTGATAATGACAGTAGAGAAGCATACCTTGCAAATGTTCAGATTTTCACAGAATATCCAGATTTTTGACCTTTTCCTCATAACATTTCTGGTTTTCTGACACATTACCAGTGACTAAAGACACTAAATTATGACACATATCAGAGTTCTAAATTTGTATGAGCAATATTTAAAATCTGTCCCTGTTTTTGGGACTTTGTCTTCCCATTATTTTAGGCTTTGTCCAGACTTCTTGTGCTAAGAGGGTGACAAGTATGTAGAGAAGTGTTGTATAATGTTTGCAACTGAAAATATGTCAGTATGATTTTGTTTTCATTTATATAAATGTATGATTGCTTGTGTCATTAGTGGTAATTCAATGTCACTAGAAAATGTATTAACAGATGAGCTAGATGTATTAACACTGCTGTCTGATAAATGTTCATTTATATAAGCTTTTGACTGCTCTGTAGAATAAAAAATGATTGCAATATGACATCTACTTGTGAGACATACCTGTCAACTGTACAGATTTTCGCAGAATGTCTTCATTTTTGTCTCATACTTTTGGTCTGTTCTTCATAAAAATTGTGTTTTTGACAAATTACTGGGATGATCTAAGGAATAATGTCACTAAATAATGACATGCATTTGAGTTTCAAACTTCGTATCCCTCAAAAAATGCATCCTAACACAAACCCTACTGTTCTAGCAACTTTCTAACAGCAATATTTAAAATCTGTCCCTATTTTTGGGCCTTTGACCCCCAGTTATGTCAGGTTTTGTCCAGATTACTTGCGGTAAGAAGTTGAGAGGTGTGACGTGAGACTAACATAGAGGCTGTCTTCTAAGAACATTCCTGTAACTCATTTGCTACTACAGTTTCTGTATTGCATCTACATCTCCACTGGTATCAGCAAAACTAAAAGGTAAATCCTCAGGTTGAATGACTTTAGATGAAAAAGCCATGGAAACAGGTGCAGCAGAAAATTTCAGAGTCTGTCTGTGAAAACTGTTGGCCTCTCTCTGTTCCTGGGAGAGCAAGTTAATTCTGCCACTTTAATACTTCTATTGCAGCATTCTGATAGGTTTACCCAACAATCCATTGCGGCACAAAGTAACATTTAAATTGCTTGCCAGCAATGCATTTGCTCATACTTCAGAAGAAAAACAATATAACAATATTTCTAGCTCCAGACATAATAAAGAGGAGAAAACAAAGACTGAAATGTGAACTGCCTTCCATGAAGTAGAGTGTGCTGTCACATAACTCAACAGAGTACTCCGCTTTCCCTTGTGCTGCCTTCCATGGATGCACTATTACCTTTAATACATATATCTGGAGCTTTTGTTCCTAGACCTCCACTAAAAATGACTTTTCAGTTGGACTTTCCCTGGTTATCAAGCAAACAAAATAAACTCAAAAACATAATTGCTGTTTAAGGCTGAATATCTGAGACTAGCTTCTAAAGGGAGTGCAGACAGTTCAATATAATACTCATGCTGAATGCAAAAGACAATATATTCTTCTGGCGGATGTCCAGTGGATAAACTGACTATAAGAGAGCAAGATACATGCATAGCTGTTGGTTGTTAGAATGTAAGGTGCACTTTCTAAGCTGCATAATATTTGCAAATGCACTCGTGAGCCAAACATGAAGCTTGAAAGCTGCCAGTTAGAAGAGTGCTAGGAGACCCTCATCTGTATTTACCAGAATCTGTTTAAAATAAAAGGATGAGGTGGGGAAATGCACTCCTATCTGAATGTAAAGACTGTGTGTGTGTGTGTGTGTTTGAGTGCATGCTTGTGTGATGGTGCAAACAATGTTTGTGTATGTGCGTGTGCCTGTGCATACATGTTTGAGACCTCGTACGTGTGTACCATCTGATTATGTGGGGTGAGTGATGTTTCTTGTGAGCTGAATGCATTGTGTTTAGAAGACTCTGCCTTTCTTATATTGTGGTGGTGACTGCCACCCTAAAAGAAACAACAAAAATGTGTGTGTGTGTGTGTGTGTGTGTGTGTGTGTGTGTGTGTACGTGCACGCAAAAGAGTGCAAATCTATATTACTATATGTGCATATGCATGCGCATGCACATTCAGAAAAGTGCATATATTTATGCATGTGTATACATAAGTGCATGTCTATATATGATTACTGGGTTGTATGAATTATTTTATGATATGTACATGGACTGCGAGATGTTTATAGAGTGTGAGGACCCGAGACAGACTTCTTGGCATGTCAAGCCGAGGATAAAACAGCAGCTTTCTCTTCAGGGGAAAATGAGATCTTCTCAGGAACACAAAAGGGATAAAAATTATGTTTTGTGTATTCTAATTCAGCTGTAACACAGACTTTCTCAGGTGACAGAACAGAAAAGTATTTATGAATGTCACCCCACTAAGGAGAAAAGAGTCCTTCTAAAATGAAAACTGCCAACAGTACAGTCCTAACCAGTTCTGTAATGCCTAATTAACAATTGTTACCTGGATTACTTTGTATAAAATTATACAGCAGCAGATTATTTTACCTGACAGGTTTAAGTCTACAGGAGTACTGTGGAGAATGACAGTCTGTTAGATTATTAAAGCAAGGAGCTGTTGGCTGCTTCTGAAACTTAGATCTTTAAGATCTCACAGTAAAGCAAAAAGGATTGAGCTCCATTGTCCATATTCTTGAGCAGACAATGGCCACAATGTCTATCCTAATCAGGTGGATTCCAATGATAACTTAGGCCAAAAGAACCATAAGACACATTATTGTCTGCAACTTCAGCAGTGAAGCATGTGAGGGTTCTAAGTAACCTTTCTTTGAAACAGTCCTATATGAACTTCATAGCTAGCCTGGGGACAGCTGCCATTAATATCCAGACTGAAAAATCTAGCAAAAATCCACCAATCCATCAATTTACAGACCTATAACCATTCTCTCACCACTCTCTAAAATTCTAGAAAAATGCATACATAATCAACTTCTTAACTATCTTAACTTAAAAGACAAAAACCTTCTGACCCCTACTCAACCTGGCTTCAGACCAAATCATAGCACATCCACCGCGTCTCTGTCCTTCACACACACAGTCGCAGAGGCCAGAGACAAAAACCTACTGGTCTCATGTCTTTTCCTTGACCTCTCAAAAGCTTTTGACACTATCTCACACTCTAAACTACTAACTAAACTAGCTGATCTCCTGCTCCCCTTTCTTACCCATCCAGACAGGCGTCCCCCTGGGCTCCATTCTGGGACCTTTTCTTTTCAACACCTTCACAAATGACCTCCACTCTTCCTGTACCACCTCCTCCCTAATACAATACACAGATGACTGTACCCTTATCTCATGCTCTAGTCACATCTCTCACCTCTACTCTATCATTCAAAGCTGATTCTCACCGTAAACATCTTGGTATTATAACTGATGACCAATTAAAATTTGACCTCCATATACAACACTGCATTAAAAAGACAAATCAAAAAATGGGACTACTCTATAAAATTCCTAGACTCTAACTCCAAACCCTCTCTGGCACAGGCCTCCTCCTACCCTGTCTTTTGTATGCCTCACCGATACTCATATTTCTACAATCTATCTTAATAACCAAACTGGAACAAACTTATAACAACACAGATCATTTTGCAAGCAATCAACCATACAAATCCCACCACTGCCTCGCTTTAAAACAACTTCAGTTGCTTGAGTTCTCCCATCTTCTTCCTCTTTCCAACTACAGTTCACTCACACCTTACTAAACAAACCCTCAGCCTGTCCATCTCTCCCCTCTCTTATGTCTCTCTACAGCCCCTCAAACTCTAATCAGCTTAGATAAACACCTTCTCAATATTTATATAAACAAGAAAAACATTGGGAAACTTATATATAAAAGCAGTGTCCAAAGCCTGGAACAATCTCCCAGCAAATATTCGTAACATCAAATATACAACTCGTTTTCAGAATTGAACTTAAAAACTACCTTCTTAATACTAGTTTCTGCCCATGCCAGGACCCTGCTTAACCCCCCCCCCCATACCTCTCCCTACTCAAACTCTCTCAGCCTTCTACTATCCATACTCTGTTAACAGCAAAACTAGCTTGCATTCACTACCAAGCTAGATATGATACTCTTGTAATTTTATTACCTACTAGCGTGAACTTAATGGCTGTTTTTTCTCTCTCTCTTTCTCTAAAATCTCATACGCTGCTCACTCAGCATTTTTTCTTTTTTATTCTGTCTCTGTACATACTTTTCATGCAACTTCTGTTATTTTAAATATGTGCAACGATATAATGATGTACGTTTTCCTGCTTTATGAATGTGTGATATAATTAGGTAATTTTCTTATTTTATTGAATTTATGCATGTTTAATGTCATTTTATTTTTTTATTTTATGCATGTTTAATGTCATTGTATTTTTCTGCAGCTTTTCTCCGCGAGTCTCCACTGAAAACGGGCCTTTGGCCCAGCTGGGCCAACCCAGTTAACAAATGAGAAATAATAATAATAATAAATGGAGAACTATCCATTATTAGATGAACATTAAGCTACCAAGTAGGTCTGTGTTTGACTATTTCCAACTCCAAATGACAAGTCATCTGACGTTCTACAAATCTAAGAGTGTACAGAGTAACTGTTTGTGTGAAACTCAATTAAGAGAGAGACTCTGCAATGGTTAAACATAAACTTTGCTGATCATGAACAAAAGATGTACTACCAGGACACTGAACCAGTTAGGGAACAGGAAAGCTCTGCTCCTGTTAGAAAGTAGCACTAAATCCATGCACTTCAGGCAAAAATAAAAAAAAAATTACGATTGTCTTCACTAGTGATTTTCCTACAGTAGCAGTGACACAGAAGATGTCGATCCAGTGTGTTGGGTATAATATCCACTGACCAGTAAAAAATAAATTGAAAAGAGAAAGGTGAGAGTTTAAAAATTACAGTTATGAGCTTCCAAATGGAACTGACTGCAGAAGTCACTTCTATTTCTGGACAATGAGAGAGGGGTGCGGTACAGGAGGGACTAAGACTGCCAACATAATAAGAATGACCACATGACTGTCAATGCATTTGAAGAGCCACAAGGGTGGTGATAATATGCCAAGATTAACTTGGACAAATGTCACTGAAACATCACATTGGCTCTAAATTCTACATACATTACTTGCGGCGTGATTCTGCCTTGAAGGAGATCTGAGTCCACAAATCTGGTAGTAAGGGATGACAGGTGCATGACACAGGTGAGGCAGGTCCTCTACAAACACTAAGGAGGAAACAAGCAAGCAATAATGCCTGACAGGGTGTGTGTTAATGTGTAATTAATGCCCACCAGGGGTGTTATGAGGCCAGATGTCACAGGCGGAGGGTTTCTACACCCCAGGAAGGGCATTAATTACACATTAACACACACCCGAATGGGCTATCTGTAAAATTGTTGATTTTACTTTTATTTATTTATTTATATTTGTTGTCCGGGAGTGTCCGACTGGACGTAGGTCCATTTTCAGCAGAGGCCCGGGGAGAAAAGCACCACAGTTAAAATAAACAGACAGTAGTTACATTGGATTACATAGCAATTAACAATTTACATAGTAATTGCTTACAACATATTTACAGATGAAGAACATAGTACATCAGTAGACAACTAGAATCTTTATCTGTGAAGTACATAACAGACATTAACAAATGTTACAAGAAGAAGTTCCTGCTGTATAATAAGTACTGGCTTATGAGCATCTGAGCTTGCTATAATCAAGGTAGTTAGTGGAGTGGAAAGAAAGGTAGTGGTTGGATGGGGTGGGTGATATTAGAGTGGGAGTTGCAAGGGCATAGCCAGCATGTTTTTAGGTGTGCTTTTAGTAAAGTTTTGAAATGGGTGCAAGATAGTATGGAGGTAATTGTGGGTTGGAGGGAGTTTCATAATTTGGCTATGGTGCAAGAGAATAGTGCTTCACCAGCAGAGTTATTGGCTTTAGTGATCTGCAAGTGATTTTTGTTGCTGGATCTTAGTGGTCTGGTGGTGCGATAGCGTTGGAGTAGATTCTGGAGGGGATGGGGCATTTAGTGGATGGTTTACTAGTTTGTGGGCGAGTGAGAGTTGATACCATTGAAGGAGGTGAGGGAGTTCAAGCCAGCCCAGTTCAGCAAGTGAGAGACAGTGGTGACTATGGTAGGATGCCCCTGTGGCGAATTTGGCAAATTTGTTGTAGCAGGTCTCTAGCTTGTTTAGATCGCATTGCCTTAGGTTGGTATATATTGGAGAGGCATAAAGTAGGGTGGAGATAAGGTGGGAATTTGCTACTGAAATCTTTGCTGCTTTGGTGAGAAATTGCTTATTTCTGTATAGCGCTCCTAGTTTTTTGTGGACTTTTTTTATGGTCATGGATATGTGAATGTCAAATTTTAGTTTATTGTCTATTTCCACTCCTAGCAATTTGGTGTGTTCAGTTGGGTATATAGTGGTGTTGTCTTTTGCTGTGATGTTAAAGTGAGAGTTGTTTTGAGTATGTTTGGTGGGTTGGAAGATGAGTAGTTTAGTTTTGTTTGGGTTGAGTATTAATTGGGCATCAGATAACCAAGTTTCAACAGAGGAAAAGGCTTCCTGTGTGACTTTTTGCAGTTTGGGTAGGGACTGGGCTGAGCAGATGATGGTTGAGTCATCTGCGTACTGTATGAGTGTGCCATGTTTGGTGGCAGAGGCTAGATTATTGGTGAAAACAGAGAAGAGTAGGGGTCCAAGGATGGATCCTTGGGGAACCCCTATGGAGACAGGTAGTTGGGGAGATATGTCATTCTGTCATACAACGGATTGCTGGCGGTCAGACAGGTAACTCTGAAACCAGTTGGTGATTGATTGTGAGAAGGATAGGTTATTGAGGACAGAGATAAGTTGTTTGTGTGGGACATTGTCAAATGCTTTAGATAGGTCTAGGAAAGTAGCAGAGGAGAGATAGCCATTATTTTTATGCTGAAGGATAGTGTTAGTAAAGGAGAGTAAGGCAGTGGCGGTGCTATGGTTTGGTCGGAAACCATGCTGAGTATTGGAAAGGAGGTTGTTAGTAAGGAGGTAGTCTGAGACCTGAGAGTGTATGCATTTCTCTAGTATTTTGGAGAGTGGAGAGAGAATAGCTATGGGGCGGTAATTGGTTAGTTCTGTGGAGGGTCCGCCTTTGTGGAGGGGAATTATATGTGATACTTTCCACAGTGTGGGAATGTAACTTTCTGACAGAGATCGGTTAATCAAGATGGATACTGGGTAGGCCAGAGCATCAGCTGTGATTTGTAGGTATTCACTTGGGAGGTTGTCTGCTGCTAATCTGGTAGGCTTAAGTTTAGTTAAGAGTTTTTTTATGTTGGAGGTAAGTTCAGGAGAAAAAGAGAAGGCAGTGGGGAGATTACTAGTTGAAGGTGTGGGTTGGAGGGGAGGGGGGTTGTGCTGTTTAGCTAGTGATAGTATGCTCTGTGTGAAGTGTGTGTTGAATGAGGTAGCAATATTTTCTGAGGAGTGAGGGATGTTAAGAGGAGGGGTACTGACTTTACCTGGGTGGAGGATGGAGTTTATGGAGGACCAGAATTTTTTGGGGCTGTGTTGGGAGGAGTCTAGGGCAGACTGGTAGTATTGGAATTTGTCCTGTTTTATTAGCTTTTTGACTCTATTGTATAGTTCTAGGAATTTCTTGAGGGGGTTTTGGTTTTGCGCCAGTGCTCCCAGGCTTTATCCCTGTTTTTCATTTCTGACTTAGTGGTTTTCTGTAGCCATGGGGAGGGTTGTGCTTTGATTCTGGTAAGTCATATGGGGGCATGGTAATTAAGGATGCTCAGGAAGGTAGTATTAAAAAATTCAACTGCGTCATCAAGACTGAGGTACTTTAGAGGATGCCAGTTACATTCTTTGAGGGATGAGATGAATGTGAGTGGGTTAAAGTTTAGTTTTTTACGTATCTGATGGTAGATAACAGGTTTAGCTTGGTATAGGTATTTTTTGAGTAGGAATGTTGGGGAGTGATCACTGAGGCTATCTGATAAGCAGCCTGTTATATATGACTGGGGGCTCTTACTGACTAGTATCCAGTCCAGGGTAGTGTACTTGCTGGAGTTTTTATTTATCCTGGTTGGCGACTGGACTAGTTGGGTGAAGCCATGAAGGTTTATATAATGGGTTGGATGGTTGCCAGAACAGGATTGCCAGTCAATATTGAAATCACCTAAAATGACAGTTTCTTGGGGGAGATGGTGGGTAGACCAGCTGAGGAGGTTTTCTAGTGGAGGCATGTTTTGGCCAGGTGGGAAGTAGCATCCATTTATGTTGATGGTTTTGTTTTGGTTTATTTTGAGGTTGGTATATATTATTTCTTCATTGCCTGTTTGTGGAGCTGATGATTTTAAGATCTGGATGTTTAGATGCTGTTTAAATATTATAGCTACACCGCCTCCTTTCTTGTTTAGCCGGTCTACTCTTAGTATGCCATAACCTGCAGAGAGTATTTGCTCACTGGTAATGTGAGGTTTTAGCCAGGTTTCTGTCAGGATGACTATATCTGGGGAGTACAAGTCTATGGTGGCATGGAGTTCATGGACTTTGTTGTATATACTTCTAATATTTAGGCTTAGTAGAAGGAAGTCACTTGGCTTTCTATTGGTTGTAATATGGGAGAAGTTGTGGTTTCTAGTCTGATTATGAGGATTGGGGTTGGAAATGGTAGGGCCAGGGTTGGGGTGGATATCTCCACTTAGGGCTAGTTTAGATATGCATGAGGTTATTAGTTTTCTCAGTTTTTGAATGTGTTTGTTTATAAGGGAAACTTTATGATTGTGCTCTTTGGGTAATAGGTATGGTGGAAGGGTTACTGTGTTAAGTTGTAGGGATGCTTTATGTTTGAGTAATATAGTTGGTAGAATATGTGGGGGGGGGTGCATAGGGATGTTTCTTGAGTTGGTGGGAGGGGAGCTGAGTGAGGGTGAGACATGAGTGGTGGTGTTAGTAGTATTACAGTGGTAGTGGTTGAGTGGGGGAATGATGGAGCTTTGGTAGGATGTAAGATATGCAAGGAGAGTGCATGCAGTGAGCATAGGTAAGATATGCTTGTACATGTTAGTTGAGGAGGTGTGATAGTAGTGAGAAGATGGAGGAGGTAGTGTTGGGTTAGCACTGTGGTTGGCTACTGGAAAGATAGGAGGGGCTTGTGAGTGTAATAAAGGTGGGACCACTGGGGACAGGAGGTAATAGGGGGCAGGGTGGGGAGCAAAGCAGGTAGAGACCCTGTTAGTTGCTCTTATGAGGGGGGCTGGAAACAATCAGGTAACAGAGTTAACTGATAAATGAACATATGATAGTGACAAGGGTGGTTGTAGTTTTAAAAATGGTGCCTGCCACAAGTAATATTTATTAACTTTGGGATTGTCTTAAGGTAATAAACAGGGAAGGGGAGGGGAGAACAAGGGTGTGAGCAGGCAGTTCTTTGTACTGCTGCTAATGAGCCAAAGCAAAGACAAGTTTGTGTTTAAGAAACAATAACAATTGACCAAGAACTGCTCTGAAACTCTTAACCATTTCTCAGGTGGAAAAACAGGATAACCTTGTATCAGTAGGCTACTGTGGTCTCAGTTTAAATTAACAAACACACAGTATTGATCAGTTATGGATACTATTTGCTAATAGAAGGGAATAAGAGAGAAAGTGGAAGATGAGTGTGTGTGTGTGTGTGGGGGGGGCTGCTTAAAAGCCAAAGCAGAGTGCTCTCCAGGGGAAAATGAATATTGGCTCAAACAGGTAGACACATACTCAAAGTTAACTTTAGCTGTTTGCAGACAGTTCAGACCCGGACTGCGCTTTTCTTATAAGAATGAGAAAGGTGGTACTTACTTATATATATATTTTTAGTATATTTTTGATGTAAAATAGTTCCTCTGACTAATATTTCAAACTTGCTGTAGTATATGCTAATGGTGTTGAAGTAAGCATTTTACAGCCAAAATATAACATTTAAAAAATAACCAGGTTATTTACTTTATTTTTGTTTCCTTACTCCTAAATCGTATGGTTGGCAGTCCAAAATATAACATTTAAAAATAACCAGGTTATTTACCTTATTTTTTGGTCCCTAACTCCTAAATCGTTTGGTTGGCAGCCAGTGCAGATTGAAGTTACTATATAATGACATACATTTGAGCTTCAGATTTCCTTCAGTTTAGCAGCTTTGTAATTAATTAAGTTTCTATTTTACAGCCTTTGTTCCCCCTTTATTTTAGGCTTTATCCAGATTTCTTCAGCTGAAAGATGCAGAGGATTGTAAGCCTCTTTTACTGTTGCTGCTGCTGCCAGTAGTTATCTCACGAACTCTCACAGACACACATCTCAGCCTCAGAAAAAAATGCATGCTAATGAAAACCCGTTATTCTAGAAACTTTCTAAGTTTATAAGAGCAATATTTAAAATCCATCCCTATTCAGCCCTTTGTTTCCCCATTATTTGTGCTGAGAGGTGTACCTCTCAACAGTTCAGGTTTTTGCAGAATGTCCAGATTTTTGTCTCATACTTTTGACCTGTTCCTCATAAAAGTTGTGTTTTTCTGGCAATTTACTGGGATGATCTGGGGATTGAAGTCACTTAAAAATAACATACATTTGAGTTTCAGACTTCAAATCCCTTGTTGCTCTAGCAGCTTTCTAAGTTTATAAGAGCAATATTTAATATCTGTCCTTATTTTAAGGACTTTGACCCCCATTTTGTTTGGTTTTGTCCAGATTTCTTGCACTAACACACACACACACACACACACACACACACACACACACACACACACACACACACACACACACACACACACACATGTGCACGCGTGCTTTTTATTTTACACTCTCTAAACAGCAGAAGCACTGTTTAGCCAGTGTAAAATAGCAGCTTAACCAATCTGTCTCACTCACTCATACAGGCATACACGTTCACACACTAACATATACACACATTTTTTTTGTTTTACTTTTATTTTATTTTGCACTCGATAAACAGCAAAAGCACTGCTTACAGAGTGTAAAATAGTAGCTCAACCGATCTCTCCCTCACACTCATACACTTTCACAAACATATACACCCACTTTCTTTTTACTTTTATTTTATTTTACACTCAATAAACATCAAAAGCGCTGCTTAATGAGTGTAAAATAATGGCAGCCGTTCCGTTTTTCTGAGTCTGAACTCCGCAGTGGCTTGATAAACTGACATGAAGTGGCGGACCCATTCATCAGCTGGCATTACTTGTACATTAATACCCTGCTGGAGAACGCTCATTCTCCAATCAGGGTACTGATGTACAGTAAGCCCATTCCCTAAAAACTATTAAATAATGACATTAATATAAGTTACAAGTGAATATCTAATACACTGCATTAACACAAAAGTAGTAAAAAAGCAACCTACACAGTTTTAAAATTTAGTAAGGCATTACAAAAGAAGGTAGGCTTTGCATACCTCCAGATGTATTTATTTCTTGGTAAATGATGTTCACCAATGGAACACACCTCTTTGCAGTCAGAAAGGAGTTGTATTTTCTTGACCTTCCCACTAGTATTTGAGTTTAAGCTGCATTTGATCTACCAACTTGTTCAAACATCATCTTATGTCACTCACACAGGGAGAGTAACTTAATGCAACTCACTCAGGTCCCTCACTAGTCTGTACTTAAAGAGCTTCACTTCCAGGCATATCTCAGCTGTCGATTACTATAAGCTTTTGTTATGGTATGTTAGGAATGTGCACCTCATCACTGTGTGGAAATCATTTACAGAAATACAAACTGTAAGTAAAGCTGACCTGGAAATGATCTTTGTGGAATGCTGTACAGCATGGTTCTAGGAATTTCCTGATTAAGTAAAACTGCTGAGTTCTGCATAACAGATATGAGCAACTAAACATCTAACACTTACGCAGCCTAATACGGCAAAAAGGGGGGGGGGGTCATTCATACTTCTCACATTTTGTGTACAATTTGCTTCCCTGATGGATTATGCCCTGCACTCACCCTTTAGACATCACTTAGTTTTCTAATACCATCATAATGTTATTGTCTAATGCTTCTTTTACCTTAAAAGATGAGTCTTCTCATCTGCTTAGCTCAAATGGATGGGTTCAGGGAATGAATAAATGAAATCTCAGTTTGTCATGCTGTGCTCACTGATCTGTGGTACGTAAAACACATCCTTTATTTCCCAGTCTGAGCGTGTTTAAAACAAACAAGCTGTGTCAGGCTGACAGGGTTAAGCGCATAATTCACTTCTACACTTCCTTTGCTAAAAATTTTGATTTTTTTCTTTCCCGGCTGTGTTCATTTCCTGACGGGAAACACTTTATTTATTTATTTAACTAAGGTAAATGTCACTAGGCAAAAACGACTCTACTTTTTTTTCCAATGGGATCCAAATGTTTGCTCTAGTTGTGTGACTACTCGCCCACTGTCATGCTGTATGCAATAAATAATATGAAGGTTTCTAACCTATGCCTACAGGATAGAAGTACTAGTAACTCACAGCCTTAACCATATGCCCTGACAGACACTATGGAACATAAAGTGCTACTGCTCAATGCTAAGAGTCTAAACAAAAACTCCACTCCCTAGAAGCGTCCTTCACCCTACAGAATTGCAGACACCTCTGCGGTCACTGAGACATGGTTTAAAGCCACAGAGAGCACACTAACACTGCAAGGTTATAATGCCTTCCACACATTTATAGCAGCTACTACACAGACAGGGACTAAAGATGGAGGTGTCTCGATTTACATAAAAAAACAAATTTATCTCAAGGCTGGTCAAACAGGATAATGCATTTGAGCTTCTCCATGTTCAAATTACCATAGGCAAAATTCAATACCACTTCCTTGTCAAGTTATAGGGCCCCCTCTATGACACAGGAAACCCATAAAATATATTTAAACTTACTAGAAACACTCACCATCCAACCCAATACCATATTCATGGGTGACTTTAATTACCCCACTGTTAACTGGTAATCATATACAACAACAAACGTACAGGCAAAGAGATTCCTGGATTTTGTAAACACAAACTCCCTGGAGCAGATTGTCAATACACCAACTAGGGGTGCAACCATACTAGTTCTGGTCCTTACTAATATGGGAGAGTGCTGCACACCCCTTAGTGTAATGTCTTCTCTGCTAAGGTCAGAAAATAAATTGGTCTCCTTTGAAGTAAAAATAAAATCTGTAATCCCCAGCTAACCCTAGAATATGCAGGAACTACTCTAAGGCTAATTTCCTACTATTAGGTGATAACCTGGCAAAATTTCAGCTCCCATAAACCCTGAGAACACTGCTGCCTATGCAGAACTTTGAGAGAAACCCTATACAAGTATGTTAATAGCTGCATAGAGGCAGCTGTACCCAACAGGAAGAATTATAGAACAAACTCAAAAAACAAGCCACCCTGGTGAAATCACAATATCGATACAACAGAAGGAAGAAAATCATGGCAAAAATGAGGTGGTGCAGCACTCAGCAGGATAAAGGCACTCTCATCAAACTAAACAACTTTGAGGCCAAATAAAGTCTGCCAAAGCCAAATTTGAGGTACATTTGGCCTCCCAGTCCAAGGACAATCACGGGAAATTCTTTACCTAAGTCTGCAACCTCAAAAGCAGTACTCAATTGTGCCTAGAGCTCATTGTTAATGGAGCCACCTACACTGAGCCAGAAGGTATAGCAAACCTACTGGCTGACAAATTCAGCTCCAACTTTACCCCTCTCTCTCCCCTCAACCCTCCCTCAGGACATATAATCAACTATAACTCCACCTCCTATCACTAGGGAACAGGTCCTTAATGCTCTATATAAGTCCAAGAATACTGCATCAATGGGCACAGACAATATCCTAGGATGTCTTCTAAACAGCATGAAGCATGATCTATCAAGTCATCTGGAATTGCTATTTAACTGTAGCCTCCAAACAGGCTCTGTGTCTCATGAATGAAGAACAGCAACAGATATCCCACTGCACAAAGGTGGGCTATCTACAACCTCAGAAACTACATACCTGTAAGTCTGAATAGTCTGATATGCAAAGCCATAGAAAGAATTATCATGTAAATGATCAATAATGACATAGAAAACTTCCAGACACTGGATCCAAGCCTATTTGGTTCCGTCAAGGGCAGGTCATGCCTACTCAACTTGTTAGACTGCTTTGAGAAGATCACCAAAGCAATGGATGGGGGCAAAAGGGTTCACACTGCCTACCTTCACCTGGCCAAGGCATTTGACACACTATCCCACTCAAACATTGTTGACAAACTCAAGAGGTTATGTACAAACCCTTATGTCACCCGGTAGATAGCCAGCTGACTCACAGACAGGATCCAGGAAGTTAAAAATGGGGTCCCACCTCTACAGAGAGGCCAGTCACAAGCGGAGACCCTCACAGATTGGTCCTGGGACTGCTCCATTTTGGAATTTACTTCTCTGAATTCAAGGTCAATGTCAATGGCCTCTGGCTGACTAAATTTGCTGATGATTGCAAATTAGGAGCCATCATTGAATCCCTCGCCAATACAAATGTTTTCCAGGAATGGCTGAAACATACAAACAACCAGTGTCAGTGTCTGGACTAAAACTAAATGCCAAGAAATGCATAACAGTATCTTTTGGGAAGTCATCCACCTCTAGTAACTATCATACTGACAACACACCCCTAAGAGTTGACCCAGTAGTCAGGGAGTTAGGGACACACATAGACAGTAATCTATCCCTTGACTGTCACGTGTCTACAGAAGTGAGAAAATCATTTTGTGTTGTGCAACTTATAAAACAAAGGGGCATCTAGGTCCAAGGAAGTCATTGTTCCACTGTATTCAGCATTCATCAGACCTATCACTGAGTACAATGTCCCCTTTGGTATGTACCTAACAAGGCATATCTAGCAATTGGAATGTCCACAGAGGTTATTGGGCATAAGTAACATTTCCTATGCAGACAGCCTCAAGGCCCCTTTGCTGTATTATTCTGTTTCCTATAGGAATTATCAGACCCCACCCTGACGGACCTCCTGCATTTCCGCAAAACAAACACCAGAATTACCCACTTTAAAGACTTAAACCTTGCATGTGATATAAACAGAACTTGCAGAAGAGACAGGTATGTATCCCAGAGACTACCCCTTCTCTGGAACAAGCTCCCCATCCATGTGAAACAGAGTTCCTCCTTAACCCGATTCAAGTGGAACTTGGACAACTGGATGAAGAACAGGAAATCCATCCCTGTTTGGCAACTATGTCTGTAATGGGCGTAGGCAGCCTGTAAGTGGTTAATCTCCCAGGCCCCTGCTTATAAATGTTTCATTTCCCAAGCCCCTGCTTACACTTATCAAGGGTACCAGAACTTGTTATAGATTTGGGATGCATGGCTAGCCTTAAAAAGGCCCGTCTGGTCATTAGCCTAGTAAACACCTATGAACCTATAAAAGTGCTTTGCAGGGCATTCAAACAATCCTGATACATTCATCTTTCTTTAAGTATCAATAGCTTAGTCCTGTAGACAGAAAACTTAGATATGTTTTCTAAATTTTGTGTAGACTTGTCATATATTAGTGTAACAGTGAAGCATTAGATGTGAAAACTGTGTGTTAATCTTCTTTCTACAAACAAGTACGATTCATAGAAATGGATCTTAAGGTTTAGGGCTCTTGGAAATGTAGAGAAAAAGCCCAAATAAAATTCACAGTAATAATGACACTAGAACTACAACTCGCATATGTCACTGAGCACAAAGCAAAATATCAGCCTATGTTGGACAGGATATATATATATATATATATATATATATATATATATATATATATATATATATATATATATATATATATACATATATATAAAATAAACCAATTTGCATGAGTAGTTCTGTTAACATAATTCAAAAACAGCTACACTGAAATCCCAATGCCACCATCTACCATGGAGCTGCAGCCACTTAAAGGCTAAATAGCCTCAAACCAGGACACAGAAAGGTACACCACATTAGTGTCAATATGCACCCCCCAAAACTGCAAGCAGAACCCAGAAATTGCACAGCTTCTCTAAGACATCAACAGACGTAAAACTGTAACAGATATTTCTCAAATACTTGACTTGTATCTAGTGCAATCTTAAAAAAGATAAGTACGTTAAGTTGCTGTTTTGCACTTTTATAAGATATTTAAGAGTACAGCTGCTATATTTTTAATTATTTATTGCATTTTCAGCGTTTTATCACTGTAAAGGGCCCAGCTTTTCACTGACCATCCTGTTGGTTTCTCTGCATTGTAGTCATTTTAAGCATGTGTGTTTCTAGCTAATTTATGTGATTGTCCTGTTTGAATTCACTATGGGCTAACTGTACTGTGGTTTGACATTAAGAAAGCCTGGGACTGCATTTCTTGTGGAAATAGTAGGTGGCCCAGACTTATGGGATCATCTAGGAAGACTTTAAGTGTTTTTAGTGTCTGTATAGAATTGGCACATTTGAGTGGAGTTGCTCATCACGCAGCGGCAGTTAGTAGTGCCCTATATAGTAGCAAACATCAAGAAGGTAAAACTTTCCTACAGAAGTACCTCTGAAATTGTACCCGATAACTTGGTGATTGCAGGTAAACTACTCTATGCACTGAGAAGTATAGAGCAGCCAGTTTGCTTGTTGAGGAGCACTGCCCCTCAAATTTAGTATCATATTGCCTAGTCTAGTCGCTAATACCAAAACCACACTTAACTGCTTTAACCCCACATGTGCCACACCCTTGTATCTCACCTAATAAAGCACATGGCATCATGGATTTGCACCTTCCCAATTTCTCAGAAGCCAGTTCGGTAGACATAGGTATCTTGAGACAAAGTAGAAGTTGCTTCGTGTTCAATACCAACCATTGAATCCTTAAAGAAACAGACACAATATGAGAGAAAGGTATATACACAACTTCACTGGAGGCAAAGATCTCACACACAAGCGCACAGATAGAAATCAGATTGTCAGAAACACAGACACACTACACCTATCAGATATAGACCAACTTATGCTGAGGCATTTAAATACAATCTTTCCAAACCCCAAAGACCTCCCTGACACTCCACCTGCGGAAAAATATCCCCAGGAAACCAAAAAAAAAACCACTCAACAAAAGCAACACTTACCACTACACTTACAGCCATATCTAGTGGAGCTCCAACTAAAAATCTCATAAGGCAAGCCAACACACAACCCAGCACTCTAGTCATAGAGGACTCCATTGTGCAATGTACTGACGTGTCACTCAGCAGACTGGGCAAAGAGAAAATAATGTGCTTATCAGGAGCCAGGATCCACCAAGTTACACATGCACTCAAGTCACTGCACTACAGGTACTGGTATGACTCAGTCAGAGCCCACGTAGATGTAAATGACCTGAGGTGCTCTCTGACTATGTCTCACAGACTGGTATGTGCCTAGCATTGAGCAGCATTCTACCTGCACCAAGGTTGATGTCACAATTCTAACAAAAGATGACTGACTTTAATAATTAGCTTAATTTCTGGAGTCATCTGCAACATCCACAGAAGTCCCTCACAAAAAGAATACAGGCTGTAAGCACAATAACCTATAAAGGTCAGCTTAAAGCCATATCTCTGTACTCTATTTCTTACAGACTGCTGAAAATTGATTTATGGCTGGCATACAAGGTATCTTTGGATCCCACTCTGATGGATCTTTTGTATATCCACAGAACAAATAGCATCATAGGTTCATAGGTTTATACTAGGCTATCTGCCCTAAGGCATTTATAAGCCTAGCCCAAATTTTTGTGGCTTACGCCACCCCTTATATGAAAAAATACTGTGCCCATTAGTTTGTTGTGCCTCTGTCCAGCAGTGACACAGAGATGATTCCCGGGGTAAACCTACGATCTCCCATCCACAGGTCAAGATTTCTCTTGAACAGAGCCAGCGAGGTGCTCTGCCTCACATGGACCGGGATTTTATTCCACAGCATAGGGAGTCTCTGAGTGATAAATCTATCCCTCCAGCATGTCCTATTTATATCCGTGCTAAGGTTTAAGTTGCTTGCTCTAGTGGTTTTGGTGGATTTGGATTTTTTGAGGTGGAGCATGTCCATTAATTCCGGGTTGGACATGGCCTTGTATGTCAGGCACATGTCACCTCTGAGCAGACGGTATGCGACTGAATAGAGCTGGAGTTTCTTCAATCTGGCAGCATATGACAGATTTTGGAGTCCCTTTATCCTTTTGGGGTCTCTCCAATTGCTGCAGATGTTGGGTGAGATACATCCCGAATGGGGCATTGTACTCGATCATTGGTCTGATAAGTGAAGAGTACAGGGGAACAATGACCTCACTAGATCTGGATGTGAATCCCTTCATGATCAGGTGGGCAATGTAGAAGGTCTTTCTAACCACTTTAGCAACGTGAGTGTCAAAAGAAAGAACACTGTCAACCTGGGTCCCCAGGTCCCTGATAACCTCTTCTGTGCTTAGTGGATTGCCACCTATATGGTAGCTTGGGGTTACCTTGTTTTTCCCGAAGGGTATGACTATACATTTTTTGGCGTTTAACTTCAGGCCATGGCTCTGGCACCAGCTATCTGTTTCCGTGAGTCCCTTCTGAAGGATATCCGTGTCCGATGCACTTTCCACTATGGCGCCCAGTTTGCAGTCGTCTGCAAACTTTGTCAGCCAAAGTCCTCCCATGTTGGCCTGTACTTCTGAGAAGTAGATGCCGAATAATAGGGGGCCAAGGACCGAGCCCTGTGGGACACCACTTGTGACCGGCTTGGAGTCTGACATAGCGCCAGCAACTCTAACCCTGTGGGTTCTGTCCTTAAGCCAGTTTGCAACCCATCTTGTGACATATGGGTTTACATTTAAGCTGGTAAGTTTTTCTACAATACCGAGTGGGGTATTGTGTAAAGCCTTGCAAGGTCAAGGTAGGCTGTATGGACTGCCTTTCCCTCATCAATGGCCTTGGTGACTGTTTCGAAGACGTCGACCAAGTTCAAAAGGCATGATCTGCCCTTGACGAAGCCAAACTGGGTCGGGTCCAATGTCTGCAAGTCCCCTATATCTTTGTTTATGAGCTCTATTATGATCCTCTCCATAGCTTTGCAGACTAGACTTGTTAAGCTTATGGGGCGGTAATTACCAGGGTCCGTAGAGGCACCGCCTTTGTGGAGTGGGACCACAGTTGCTGTACGCCACTCCTTGGGCACGTATCCTGTGGTAAGGCTGAGATTAAACAGCTGCCTTATGTGCGGGTTTAATTCCTCATTTAGCTCGTGTAGCACACATCATAACTACCAGATCTAAGGGCCTAAACTTTGCTTATGACATAAATGAGACATGTTGGAGGGACAGATATGTATCTCAGAGTATTCCCATTTTCTGGAATAGACCTCTCACACATATGAAGCAGAGCCATTCCCTAACCCTATTCAAGTGTAACCTGGACCAGTGGATAGCATACCTCTCAACCTCTAAGACCAACAAATCTGGATAAAGCCATATATATAATGGGGGGGAGGGGGACAAAGGTCCAAAAATAGGGACTATTTTTAAATATTGCTCTTTCAACCTTAGAAAGTTGAAAGAATAATAGATCATGAATTAGCATTAATTTTCTGAACAGTACGAAGTCTGTAACTCAAACACCTGTCATTATTTTTGGACTTTAATCCTCAGTTTTTTGCCAGAAAACCAAAATTTTATGAAGAACAGACTAAAAATATGAGGCAAAAATCTGGAAACTCTGTGAAAATCTGTACAGCTGAGAGATATGGTGATAGGAAATCAAAAATTCACCACAAGTCAGGCACCGATATCTCTGATGGAGAGAGGCAACCATTAAATTATACCCTAGGTAACAAACATCCATTAGAATAACTCAAAGGTACAACTCATGGGATATATTTATGTTGCAAGGCTAGGCTCAAAAAGGCCCTAGTGGTTGTTAACCTTGTATACACCCATGGCCCCATTCCTGCTCAGCAGTTTTAAAGCACAGTGGTTACCCTTTACTCCAGAAATCTACAAGCACAAACACAACCAATGAGGAGAAAACGCACGTGGGTGTTTGTTTGCATATGTGGCTTTTAATCTCAATTATCATCTCCATATTTAATGTGTGACTGTAGACTTTGCAATGCTGTGCAACCTACTACAAATTCTTTCTGTTTAAAACACCTCCGTGTGCTCCACGTAATGGGTGCTGCTCATTATGGCAGTCTTTGCACTGTGCCTATGTTTCCTACCTTATTTTGCGCCTTTACATAGCACACCACATAACTTGATTTGACTGTATGCTCTTTCCTATACATAGAGATATGCAGGGTGAACATCTTGCTCTGCTATGTACCCTTGTCATCATGTGTTTCAACATACACATATGACTGAACATATTGTTCTCTGTTTTCACCCCTCATTAAACATACACTGCATGGGTACACAGCTAGAACTGATAGAGGTGTGCAGCAACCTGCATAGTGCTAAAGCCAATGGGCTTCACAAAGCAGCCAAAAGCTAGATATCTGTCTACTAGGAAAGGAATAATGTAAACATACCAAGCTTAAAGCCACTTAACAACACAGATGTGCATCATTAACAGTTAGTGCAGTGCTACAAAGAGGACACTAGATGAGCAGACCTGCCATAGCATATGTAGATGATGTACAGATCATAACTAAACCATCCTATTGTACCCAATGCAATATGTAGAATAGCATGCAATACTGTGGCTGCCAGAATCAGACAGTGGCAAAGAGACACATGTGAGGCAGCATAAACAGCACAGTGCTGAAAAGGAACAGAAGCATGGGCACGCACAACAAAGTATCTAATGTGCTCATCATATAAATGGAATGGAAGAGGAGGAAATACTAGAGTAGGAAAGGGTAGCACAGCAAGCACAGGGGAAACACAAAGATGACAAAAAGGAACAGAGGCAAGGACAGATCCCATTTTCATAATGACAGAAGGGAAAGGTAATGAGGGATGGCCTCAAATGGGATACCAGGAGAGGGCATTTAGCAGTTGGGGACAGACAAACACAGAACAATGTGGGGCAGGCAGCTGTTGGACACAGAGAAAGGGTAGAAAATTAATGATATCATGGACTAAACATTGAACAAGGGTTGGACAAGAACTCTGGAGTGGAGGGTAACACCTTGAAGAGGATATGTTGAGATGCTGGCATGACTGGCTGCCAGTCTGGCCAAGATGGCAACATCCCAGGCATCACAAACCTCGGTGGTCAAAGTCTTTGTCCAGTTGCTCTTCCAGTGGTCCAGTGACTGGGGTCACTGGCTGAGTAACTCATCAAGCCATTCTGGAATGCACTTCATGTTGTTCATACAAACATCCAACTGACTGCACACCTAGCAGACACCAGTTTCTGCAGCTGTCACTGAGCCGCTACCAGTGATGTCCTCTGCTTGGTTTCAGAAAAGAAGTCTTCATCCCTTTTTGAGAGGTCAAAACAGATAGCACCAGTCCATCTTATCTGTTACTTCTAGCAATGAGGATGTTGTGCCCTGAGAGGTAGACATAGTGGGCTGCTGTGACTCAGAACGAGCAGCAAAGTTGCTGTCTGAGACCCAGATGAGTGAGGCTATGCAATCTCTTCTGCCACAACTGGATATACATACTGGAGATAAAAATTTGAGCAATATCAGAAGACATGCAGAGGACATGATGAGCACTGCAGTTATATGCACTCAGGCTAAACACCATACATACACCCTGGTGTGCGCAGAGGTGCTCATGTCTTGTGCTGCAGTAAATAATATTCAACTAATGCTCTTCCGCAGCTGTAAAACAAAGCAAGTACCATTCCCCATAGGTGATCAACACAAGTCAGTGGAATATAACTGTAATAATAAAAATGCACATAGTAATCTCTGGCTGCATTTCCTGGCCATCTGTTTCCTACTGGCAAAGCAGATCAAGGTAACACCACCTCAGGTCATCACAGAAAAGCCTACATTGTTCCTCTGTATGGATGATATCCATGGCATCATTCAACAACAATTCCAACAAGAATCAACCTTTTTAAATGTCCAACATATCACCTTTATGTGTCCATCATATCACCCCCAGCAGATGCTTCATATAGTCCCTGTGCAGGCAGAATAGGTAAAGAAGCTGCTCTCTCTCTCTGGCATGCCATGCAAGAGACCTAAAGTCATTATGTGAGAATTCAGCCATGGTCACTCAGCAGGTCTAGTCATGCAGCTGAATAGTAGGCCCATGTGCACACATGAACAATGCTCATGCTCATGAACATGTTACTCAATGTTGCAAGATGGTGCAGAGCTGTGAGCGCACATTGGTTGGTGGATGCACATAGATGATTCATGTACTGTGCTAAACAGTGGGTGCATGGCTTGTACCACTAAGTTTGGATAACACAGAGCAGACTAAGAGGTTTACAGACAACAGTGCAATCTGGTCTCATCTACATTCTTACTTCACTATGTGGACCATGTTAGAGTGATATAAAGCATTGCCACCATTTCTGCAATTAGTTCTGAAACAGAGGAACAGAACTCAGAAAGTGCTGCTGATTTGGAGGATTACAGAGAGAATGAAGGAAACCTGGCCCAGTAATTTACCTGTTAAACAACTGCAGTGTCTGTATTGCTTCTTGGGGCAGGAGGGACCAGAATGTTGGTTGTGAAAATGACAAATATGCAAGGGTGGGTTAACCATCCGGGTAGTCTCACAGACACAGGACATGTACAAGCATTGGTGGTAGCACAGTATGCCATCGTGAAAGCACGTAAGAGCTGATGCATCCAGATGCACAAACATGAAGTGCCAAAAGACAGCCACATGGCACAGTTATGTATGCCTGTGTTGGTGGAGGTGCAGTGGATACAGAAGATTGCATGGGATAACATGGCATATATAATATGGTGGACTGACACAGCCCTACATACCTTCAGGATATAGCACTTTATACAGGGTCATGTCTGGTAACAGCAGGCAATACCCAGGTGGATACAGTGGGAAGACTGTGGACAGTAGCACATGCATGACATAGCTCAGCAAACTCACCCACTAAATTACATATTTTACCTGGAGGTATACAGGTACAATATGGCCACCTGGGACATGCAATGCCTACAGAAGTTCACAAGCCAAGGGAATGAGGTGCTACCAGCATATCAGGGACCAACTATGACAAGGCATTTTCTGGGATGGGACTGTTTTAGATATGTTCTCACATGCAAAGCATAAACATTTGGAAGACTGCTATGGGAAGAACCATAACATGGGGTAGACCACCAATACTGAAGCAGCTGATGGAGGCTGAGAAGTTTTTGATGCCACTTATTGATGAGGCAGACTTTCCCTCATACTAGATGCTAGCTTGGATGCAGGAATCATTCTTGTATTTACTACCCTTGTGTCTGTAGGTGAAGTACCAAGTTAGTATTGATCATACCACTCCAGTATGACACATATATATGCATATGATACAACAAGCATGAATCTTGCTGACCTGCACCTCTGTCTTAGAGGAATCTCTGGTATGCACGTGCAACAAATTCCCCATGCACGCCACAAGGGGAACAGTACAATGATAAGTCTTTGGGCTCACACTGGTGTCATACGTTTCATGCAATTTCAAGTCATACTGTGGAAGCTTCAGTACAGCAGGGCAACAGATGATTGATGTCAGCAGGCCTAATGTGGTATACGATGACAGCAACATGGCAGTGGCATGGTCTGATGACACAGTAGCACTGAATATGACATTCTGGGGAACGGAACTCCCACATCCTTGGCTACAGCAGCACATATGGAGGTGGCTGAACCCTGTCCTATCACCTGCAGGTGAGAGTCTCATATGGGCTCCTCCTGTGTCCCCATCAGATGCAACATCTGAAATGCACATTGCATATGATATGTGCATACCTATTACAAGTGAGAGACACAGGAGAGTCTGTTTCTGCCATGGCTACTGTAATGCTCCTGATATGCATGCAGCACTCAGAATCAGCCAGCAAATGTGCAGGTCAGTGATCAATGTACAACAGCTGCTATGCACACCACTATGAAGATGGTAAGTGTTCTCATTGTCTTGTGGAAGGACATGTGCCAACTGCACTGTGACCTGGATTATTGGCACAATGACACATACTGTCACTGAGCTCACTGATGGTAAGTGTTGGCCACATGCTTGCATCAAAGTAAAACACCCTTCCAGTCCAGGGCTAAAAGCAGACAAATCTGTAGGAGGATCCAGATAGAAAGTGGATGTGCATGGGGTGACCCACATCAGATGACAAAGAGCACTGCACATGCAGCATAGGTGTCATTTGCTGGCACACTGACTGACATGACTAGGCATGGTCAGAGAGGATCTTCAGTCTCCACCAATGGGATGTCTCCTTAGCACAGCCCTGCAACAACCTGAGGTTCAAACCTATAACAAACACTGGAAGGAACCCACTCTGACGTGGACACTGCCAGAAGTTACACAGTGGCACTGCAAATGTGTTACAGGTGGATGCAATCCCTGACAATCAGCCATCTCCTGAAGTATAAGGCTACCACATTCACCTCCCATGAGCCCAAATTACACTGCAATTTTGCAGAGAACTGCCAATATGTGCCCGACTGTGCCATGTAAACTCCCTATACAGTGAGGGCATGATGATGTGTGAGGGACAGTGCAGCATCGCCATATACTGCCCTAAGTAGCCTAAGTGTTACAGCAAATATGACATAAATTTGTGTTGTCTATATTGTGGCACATAAACCTGGACTAGACTCCACTGCTCTCTTTGTGATGTGATATACTGTGCCTGATGCTGCTTAGGCTGCAGCTCCTCTCCTCCACACTACCTTCTCTTGTATCTCATCTCACTGTCTAGCTGCTTCTGGTGCATTAGTTATAGACAGTCTTAGCATGATGTTCTTGACTTGGTCTGCCTTTTTATGCAGGACTGTATATTTTTGGCATGGCACAATGCAAATATTTTGCTACATATGTCCAGGGTGTATTATAGTGCTCCTCCGAAGGTGTTTAGACAATGGAATCTATCCTTAAGTAATCCAAAGACTTTTTAACAAGATATTCCTTTTTTAAGTATAAGCAATGTTATACAAAATTCCTGACACACAGTGCAGGTTGAGAATGGTTACATCATCCAGGACTCAAAGACATATGAGGTATCACCTGTAACATATAAGGCACCTTGTATGTGGTATACATCCAGTATATATGATAGCTATATGCATAAGCCATTCATCTACTATGTGTGTGTACCTACCAAGAAGGAGACCCTCTAGATAGCCTCATGTAAGAACCAATTATATAGTTTAGATGGGTGCCATATGAGTAAGTCATTGGAACTGCCCAGGTGGTGCATGAAAAAATTGCAGATAATACCTTGGGCATTACAGACTACCTGGATGCTCAAGGATTGGTATCTCTTCCTATTTATGTACCCGTGTTGATCTGGACCAAGTGGGGCCCTCATAGTAACAGAAGTACAATTTATGGCACCTAGGACATCAGGGAAGTATGCGATGTCAACGACTGTCAACATGGTGTGGGGTCTCACCTCTTATGTCTCTGGGTGTGATGCTGAGGAATTGGTTAATTTAACTTGGTAGGAGCCTGTGATATGCCTATCATATCACAAGTAGGTTCCGGAAAGGTATCTGTAGCTAAGATGGTTAATACTAGACAAACCTTTGTGTTAACAAGAATGGCCATGCAGTGCCCTTGATTACACTAATTTGACACATTTTGACAAGATCCATAGTGTATTCCTGTTAACCGTGAAACAATCAATTATCTGCTACTATTTACTCACTAGCATTTGTTTACCAAGAAAGTCCGGATGTGCACAGGTGCCCTTTCTCAATGGAGACCCAGGAAGAAAAGCTCCAAGGTAACAAATGCAATCATTTAATACAATTATATTTATAATAACAAATTTTATAATGCAGTTTTAGTGAATACATAGCAAGTAGTCAGTATAATAAAAATTGTATTGTTATTCACAAACATTAATATGCAAGCATTGTATTGAGAATTTACAGACAGACTTGGAGAAAGTATATGACAAGGGCCCATGAAAGCTGACCTGGGCACTCCTGCACTGGTCTGAAGTCCCAGAAACACTGGTAGAATTAGTGTAAGCTATGTACATGGATCTAATGACTCAAGTACGAACAGTGTTCTGTCTCACAGAGGGGTTCCCAGAGGGAGACGGTGTGCACTAGGGTTAATCTCTGAGCCCACTGTTGTTCATACAGGTGATGGACTACATTAGCAAACACAATGGTGGAAACAGATCAACAAAGTTGCTGTATGCAGACGATATGGCTTTACAGGCAGACTCTGCGCAAGAACTTCAGCAAAGGATAGAGGAATGGAATGCAAAACTGAAGGCACATGTGATGAAACTGAGTACTGATAAGACAGTTGTAATGGCAGCAAATGGGGAAATCAAACACTAAGAACTGAGATAGAAGGGAAATAGTGAAACAGGTTAAGAAGTTCAAGTGTCTGGGAGGGGTGGCTGAGGAGAAGGGATGTCTGAATGAGGAGGTCAAAGCCAGAATCAGGGGGGCTGCAGCCAACTTGAACAATGTCAGGTATAGTGGATGACAGAAGAATGCCAAAGAAGCTGAAAAGTAAGGTGTACAAAGGGACCATTACTACCATATGGTACAGAGACCCGGGGAGTAAAGCCATAGCAGTTGAGGAAGCTAGAGATGATGGAGATGAACTACCAGAGATGGGTGGTAGGATGCACAGTGTGACAAACAAAGAAATAAGTACATAAGTCCAATAGCCAAAGTGACTCCAATTACAGAAAAAGGTCAAAGAGAACAGATTAAGGTGGTTCAGGCACATGTGCAGAAAAGCAGAAGAAATTTGCTAAAGAAGATTTGGGACAGACACGAGAAAGGCAAAAGGAAACAGGGGATGTCCAGGAAAGAGGTGGATGGATTGTGTGACAGAATATCTGTGTTAGTCAGGCATGAGTGTCAAAGAAGGTAAAAGAGTGGCAGTGAATACAGAGAGAGAGAGAGAGATGGCAAGACTTGACAAGACACCCCAACCCAATGCAGAAAAAGAGGGTTTGTGATGATGAAGCAAGTTTAACTGTTACAGAGAAGTAGCAATGGAATGATAAGTTGGTTGTACTAAATTAGAAGTAGGTATAGCAGTTTAAGTACCACAGTATAGTGAAGTATTAAAAGGGAATAAGCAGGTTAAGTGATTTAGTGCTTTAAAGGGAGGTATAAGAAGGTGATGAAGGATGTTAGGAGAAGCCATGTCCGAGATGAGGATGAGAGGAAGTCTTTCAGTAACAGTTTGAAAACATGTATGTGTCAGACAGACCTGATTGATATAGCAATTTTATTCCAAGTTCTAGCTACATTATTTAAATACAGAATGACCCCAGCAACCCTTTGCAGTCTGTAGATGGCAAGCAGTTGTTTATCATTTGACTGAAGGGGTGCTAACTGTCGGGAAGGCAAATGGGGTACAGATTACTTTGGTTTAGAATGAGCTGGGTATAAGATAAGTGGTGAGGAAGTTCGAGCCAGTTTAATGTTTTTAGTGCAAACAGTGGTGGGTCTGGTAAGGTTTTTGCAAGGATATCTGGCAACATTGTTTTGGCTTTGTTCAAGTTTAGAACTAAGTGAAGCTTGTAGGTTGGTCATGATATGGGCTCTATATAAGAGCTTGGTCATGATATGGGCTCTTTATAGGAGCGAGGGTAAGAGGTAGCTAGAGTTACCTTGATAGTTCGTAAGGAATTTCTTTACTCTATGAAGGTTAACTAGTTTTTGACAGGTTTTCTTGATGCTGTTGTGGATATGTAAATCAAATACAAGTGTGCCGTTGATTGTCAAGCCAAGTAGTTTTGTATGTGAAGTAAAATCAATAACGGTACTATTTAAGGAAGAACGTTTAAAGTTTTTTATTTAAATGGAAATTGGATTTTGGAAAAAAAGAGAAGTAATTTAGATTTTTGGGATTTATAGCAGGTGATTATCCTGTAGCCAAGTTTCAACAGAGTCAAAGAATTCTTGAGTAATTTTCTGAAGATGTATGAGGTTATCTGAAGTACATATTAGAATAGAATTGTCAGTGTATTATATGAGGGGAGCATACTGAGAGGATTTATATAGATTGTTATAAAATACATTGAAGGGAGCAGAAGGCAGAGAATGGAGCCCTGTAGCATGCCAGTACTGACAGGAATGAAGGAAAAAGTGGACAGCCATTTAACAGACTGGTATCTACTGGTTAAAGTAGTTGTTAAATCATAGTAGTGTGATTGTTGTAGCCCTAGGGTATGGAAGACAGTTGATAAAGGAGTTTTTGAAACTAGATCAACAACTTTAGAGAGATCAAGGAATTCAGAGGAAACAAGCCTACCTTTGTTGCTGGCTTTGTTACTAGTACCTGCGAAGGTTAATAAGGCGTTGGTAATGCCATGTGAGGTGGGTGGTATGTGCACTGCTGCCTGTAAAATCTCCAATACATACAGTTTCCCAAAGCTTTGCATTTATTTTATATTTTACTTCCCTGATGCTCGACTACATCTGCTTTTGAGCTCACATCAGGGATGCCAGATTGCCAGATTTCTTATCCGGAAGGTCCTTCACGCTAAAAAAAAAAGGGGGGGGGGTCTTTAATGCGGAACACCTTTAGTTCCGCATTACAAACAAGTAGCTCCGTGTTTGGCAATTTTTGATTGCCCCGTATGCTGGTAGACAAGCCACCCAAAAAAAATTGCAAAAGTGAGCTACTTCTGTTCAATGGGAACATCAGGCAGTTACGCATTCAACAGAAGTAGTTCCGTTTTGTGATTTATTTGATTGACTTATATACTGGCATACGGGCCAATCAAAAAAAGCAAACTGGAGGCTGTTTTGCCGGGATTTTATCCGGCAGTGTGGGACTTGGGATCCGGTTGCTGATCCTGTGACAGTCCCGCTCAAATAGGGATGTCTGGCAACCCTGGTTCACATAGATAAACAGACGCCTTCAGGTACTGACCTGGGCTAGCTGGTTGTAGAGTGCACACCTGTAAGTACCATTTGTGATGCAGAAGATTCAATGGATTCAGTTTCTGTTTAATTTATTTTGAGGCTCTGCAATAGTGTAGAAGATTCAATGGATTCAGTTTCTGTTTAATTTATTTTGAAGCTCTGCAATGGTGTGTTAATACTTCTGTTATGCAACTTGCTTAAGTATATAACCCCGCCTGTACAATTTCTATGCTGTCTTGGTCATTTGCTAATTAGTGTGCAGTTGTATGTTTGCTTACTTTAAGGAAGTAATCACCTTTTACTGATAAGCTTGCTGCATTTTATTGTTTACAATTTGGAAATGCACTGTTTCAGCTTGACGTAGTCTGATTTTATAAAACAGTTTACTAGAACACATTGCTCTTAAAGCTTACAGCTTTTAAATTGTTTAAGTGTACCACTTCACCTGTAAAATACCTATAAAGCCTTGGTTATTTCCTATTTAGTGTGCAGCTGTAGGTTTAATTACTTTAAGGAAGTAAGGACCTTTTACTGTTAAACTTGTTGCATTTTACTGTTTACAATTTGGAAATGCACTGTTTCAGCTTGACTTAGTCTGATTTTTTTTAAAAGCTTACTAGAACACATTGCTGTTACAGCTTGTAAATTGGTACTGAGTGCTCTCATCGGTATTCGGTCGCTGTGCTGTTTCAACCTGTGTTAGTTAGATTTTACTACTTAGCTTATTTTAAGTACCTATTATGTTACTGTATTGTGTGGAAACTGAGTGATTTTACTGTAATTTTATGTCCTGCGACCATGTTGCTCAGTTCTGTTGGCATGCATTACTAAGTAGCAACAAATAGCTGGAAAAGTTTACTGGCAATGAATTACTCTGCATTCTGTGAAATGAAGGTGGCAAAAGACTGAATTTCATATTACTGAACAGGGTGACTTTCTTATTAATTAGCACTGCTTGTTCCTTAACTAATTTATTTGATAATGTGCTGCTTAGCTAAACTACTTAAATTGTGGTATTTCTTTGTATGTCTCTTATTCCCACTTTTTTACTTCACCTACCCCCTTTTCTGGCTTCGCATTAACATCTCTCTCTCTCTCTTTCTCTCTCTCTGTCTCCTTACAGTCCCTTAAGCACATTCAAAGTTCCAACAAAAATAAAACAAAACAAAAAAACCTGAAGCAACTGCCTGCATACAAGAACACGGAGAGTGGAAAACCGGTACAAACCAGTAAAAGCTACTGCAAGTCCTACTTTTATCAAAAGACTGTGAGCAGTGTAGGTCTATTATAATCTTATCTCTGTGATACTCCTACTGATTCTTCTGCTATGTGCACACTACTGGACAGCCCCTTTTCCTCCCATTTATTGTAACAAATATATATACATTTTTCTAAAACTTTGCATTTATTTTATATTCTTATATTTTATTTATCTTATATATTACATTTATTTTATATTCTTATATTTTATTCTCACGTTTATTGTAACAAATATATACAGCTTCCCAAAGCTTTGCATTTATTTTATATTCTACTTCCCTGATGCTCGACTAAATCTGCTTTTGAGTTCACATTGATAAACAGGCGCCTTCAGATACTGACCTGGGCTAGCTGGTTGATTGTTTTTCTCTTCTCACAGCTTTCTCCAAGTCCTCATTCATAGCCACCCCTTTTCTTGTTTTCCTAACATAATTCTATTGTAAGTTTCCTAGCCCTGTCAAACCTGTTTTTTCACAGCTTTCTCCAAGCCCTGGCTCTTAGCCCTCCCTTCTCTCAGTCTCCTAACATAATCTTATTGCAAGCTTCCCAGCCCTGTCAATCCTGTCTTCTCCCTCCCTCTTCCTCTTGAGAGTTTACTTATTTCTCCCCTGGGCTGCAGTGCCATCTTTAAATACTTAAACCATCTGCTCCCCTTCCAGATTTCCTACCTTACTGATAGTCTGCTTTCCAGACATCAACTACGCAGTTGGTTTCAACCCGCTCCATTCGCCCTCGCTCTGCTTGGGCTCATTCCGTTCCCCTACCCCGCCCCCCATTCCCACCCACCCCCACATTAATTACATTTATACTTACTCTAGCTCCTCCCCCTCTCCACCAACCAATTATCCCCCTCCAATTCCCCTCTCATTACATCACTAGCCACACCTCTTCACTTCCCATCACATTACACCATTAGCCATACCTTCAACCAAACCCAGACATACCCAATATCTTATCTCATCAATGCCCCATCAGTACAACCTCTTCTCCACCCCCACATCTCGCTATTGCATACTAATTCTCACTCCTTTAGTCACCCACATCGCCTACTACAATGTCCATCTCTGCTATCAGTACTCTACTTACCTTATCATTCTCTCAATATCCTACTATATCTAACCTCTCTACATCATTCTTCTACCTCTTTCTCCCACTGCCCATTATCCTCTCTCCCCATACAGTCTAAACACACCACTTCCTTCTCACAAGTTTCAGACAGTCTTTACAACACAAGCATATTATGTACCAGAGTAAAAGTCCTCCCCCACCATCACCGCAACAATAATAATTTATCTCTAAATTATCCAATCAAGTAAAATGGAAACTAGAATACATTACTCTTTCATATCCTGTAACAAACCTATCGCTATGCAGGACATACAGCACAACCCGGGTCCCTTCTCCTCTTTTCTGCAACTCCCCAACTCCCATAAATCAATAAACTCCACTACAATTAACCTACAAAACATCAGAAATAAAATACTTGACTTCCATGCATGGATAGCCCACAACAAACCCTATATTATTGCCGCAACGGAAACATGGCTAAAACCCTATATTAAGGACACAGAATTCCTTTCTCCCAGATTTCGCCTGTCTTAGAGCTGACTGAGAAAAAAAGGTGGAGGCATTTCTCTAATATACACCATGCCCTTCACTATTGTCCCATATACAAAACCCATCCCACAGTTCTCCACAGCCAAACTTCTATTTTTTTCCTTAAAATTAATAACTGCAAAAACCTCTGTGTGATAGTCATTTTCATTCCCGCAGGCAGTAACATCCAAATTCTTGAGGAAATTCTTGCCTGGGCATCTACTAACATAAAAAATAAGACTATCATACTGGGAGACATAAATATCAACTGGCTAGACATATCCCCACACCACTCTAACTGCAATATCAATATATACAAGTTCACCCAGCTAGTTAACACCATAACCAGGCCTAATAAAATCTATACTAATGGCTCAATTCTAGACTGGATTTTAGTGTCTGACCCAAATAAGATCTTGCCCACTCCCACTGGTACTCTCTCAATAGTATAAGTGACCACTTTCCGGCCTTTAAACAACATGAATGTACCACAACAATTAATAAACATCAGTACATGGTTATCAGAGATGAATCCCAGTACTGTCCATCTAGCTTTAACCAAAGGTTGCTTAGCATCAACTGGGATGCACTAAAATTACTTCCCCTTGATGAGGCAGTTGAGTTCTTCAACTCATTCTTCCTCAGCATACTAAACAATCTCACTCCCCTTAGACAAGAGAGAGTAAAGACCAACCATGCCAGCTGGCTAACAAGATCCACTAAGGATCTCATGAAACACAGGGACAAATCATGGAAAATCTGGCAAAGAAAAGCCCATCTGACCTCGCCCAATACAAAATCTCAGAAACCAGGTTAAGTACCTAGTGCTACAAAACAAAAAAGAACACTACCTTACATTACAAAATCAAAAGAAGCACAACCCAAAGAAATTCTGGAGCTCTCTCGATTCTTTATTAAACCCAGGCTCTAGTAATAATCCTTGCCTGGACCCAAATAAAACACCCATTGAAATTGCTAGAAACGTCAACTCCTATTTTATAGATACTATAGCCAATCTAACCACTACCTTTCCCAAGACCAACTTGTCCAGCACAGACCTCTCCACAGCTAGCACCAGTGCACCCCCTATTCCCATCTTTACTCTGTCACCTATACCCACCTCGACTATTAAAAAATTGCTACTAAAACTCAAAACCATGCACAAATACCCTTGACAATATACCCGCCAATTACCTGCAAATCTCAGCCAACTCAATCTCTTACCCTATCAGCATACTTCTCAACAGATCTATCCAAGAATCCTATATGCCCATCATCTGGAAAAAAGCTTATATCCTCCCCCTCTACACAAGGGGGGTCCCAACACAGACACCACCAACATCCGCCCCATTGCTATAATATCACCCATCTCTAAGATTCTGGAAAAATGTATTTATTCTCAACTTCTTCACCATCTAACTCACAACCACATCCTCTCTGCCATCCAACATGGATTTAGGACAGGACATAGTACCACCACTGCCCTCATATCCTTCATGGACACTGTCAACCGAGCCTGTGATGCTGGTAAAATTATATGTTCACTATTTCTTGATCTTACTAAAGCTTTCAATACTATATCCCACTCTCCCCTTCTAACAAAACTCTCTAACATAGGTACTTTACCTCAAACTCTAAACTAGTTCACTAATCACCTCACTAACAGGCAACAATCAACTAAATGGCAGAACTCTTACTCTCCTTTCCTAAACACCACCACTGGTGTTCCTCAAGGCTCCATTTTAGGCTCACTTTTGTTTAGCAGATTTATCAATAACTTCCACACTGCACTCTTTCAAGGTTCACTCATCCAGTACGCAGATGACTCCACTATCATCTGCACTGCAAACAACTCCTCAGAACTACACCAACTCACCCCAAATGCCCTCATCTCCACTGAAATTTGGAGGTCTAATAATCATGTTGCCCTGAACCCCAACAAAACCAAACTAGTAATCCTTACCCCCAAAAAGTCCACACCCCTACAAAAAGAGAACTTCACTATTCAATCCCTAAATTGTGCCACCATTGACATTGTACCCAGCACAAAACTCCTAGGTGTCATCATAGACAAAAACCTCATATTCAACCTGCACATCCAGTCCAATGTCAAAAAGACACATCAAAAGCTTGGCACTCTCTACCGACACAAACATCTACTCAGTGCATCAGTCCAAATTTCCCTTGCCTCTTCTTTTTTATTACCCTCTCTTTTATATGGTGCCCCCTCCTCACCAACATTCAGTTCTATCCAAAGTCCAAACTAGACTTATGCTACAACAAAATTACTAAGTTTGTAACTAATGCCTCCTACTCATCCCACCACTACTTATAGTTACGCAACCTAAAATGGCTTGAACTCCCCAACTATCTCATCTTTATCCAATTAACTACAGCTCACAAACTCATTCATAATCCATCCATGTGCTCTGCTCTATCTTCTATACTTACTTTATACCATCCTAACAGACTACTCTGATCCAACAACGAACTGCTCGTAAATTTAGAAAAACCCAAACTTTTGGCTGGCCAGATGCTTTACTCGTTTATCATCGCGAAACTTTGGCCCTCCCCCCAACACATAGAGCCACCCACGCAGTAACCCTCGTCAAGACAGCTCTTAAACAACATCTCTCCTCATCTTGGCTGTGCACATAGGTTCATAGGTTGGTACTAGGCTATCGGCCCTAGGGCCTATACAAGCCTAGCCATAACAATTCCCCGAATATTTCTTCCCACAATATTTACTTCTCTGGACCCCTGTCTAGCAGGGTGACTGACATGATCCCCGGGGTGAATTTCCCATCTCCCATCTAATCATCAAGGTTCCTTTTGAAGAGGGCCAAGGAGGCGCTCTGTTTGACATGTATGGACAGTCTATTCCAGAGTATGGGGAGTCTCTGGGTCAGGAACCTATCCCTCCAGCATGTTTTGTTCATTGTGATGACAAGGTTTAGATCCCTGGAGCATGTGGCTCTGAGGGACTGGGATTTCTTTAAGTGGAGCATGTCCAACAGCTCAGGGTTTGACATGGCCTTGTATGTTAAGCAAAGATTGCCTCTGAGTAGACGATATGCCACAGAGTATAGCTGGAGTTTTTTTAGACGGTCAGCATATGGCATCTGCTTTAGGCCTGTGATTCTTTTAGCGAGGTATTTCTGTGGCCTTTCCAGCTGTTGCAAATGTCTTGTGAGGTACATACCAAATGGGGCATTATACTCTATAATGGGTCTAATGAGGGATGAGTACAGTGGGACAATGACCTTCTTCCTGGATGAAAAGCCCTTAGTGATGAGGTGTGCCACAGAGAAGGATTTCCTGACTGTTGTGGCAATGTGTTTATCGAAAGTGAGACCACTGTCCACCTGTGTCCCTAAGTCTCTCATCACACTTTCGATGTTTAGTGTACTGCCACCTATGTGGTAATTCATGGGTACATGTTTTTTTTTCCAAAGGGGATAACTATACATTTCTTGGCATTAAGCTTGAGCCCATGGCTCTGGCACCAGGCATCTGTTTCTGTAAGGCCTTTTTGTAGAATATCCACATCATTTGGGATTCAATAATGGCTCCCAGTTTGCAGTCATCTGCGAACTTTGTTAGCCAGAGTCCCTTAGTGATGGCCTGTACTTCAGAGAAGTAGATGCCATTCAAGAGTGGTCCCAGGACTGAAACCTGAGGTACTCCACTTGTTACTTGTCTGGAGCTGGATTTGGAGTCGGCTACTTTTACAGTCTGGGTTCTGTCAGTAAGCCAGCTGGCAACCCATCGAGTGACGTAGGGATTTATGCCCAGCTTAGTAAGTTTATCTATGATTCCAGAGTGGGGGATGGTGTTGAAGGCCTCGGCGAGGTCCAGATAGGCTGTGTGGACCACCTTACCCTCATCCACAGCTCTGGAGATGGATTTGAAGAAGTCAATCAGATTCAGGAGACAAGATCGGCCCTTTACAAATCCAAACTGGGTGGGGTCCAGTGTTTGAAGATTGCCATTGTCTTTGTTTATAAGTTCCATGATAATGCATTTCATACCCTTGCAGATCAGGCTTGTCAGACTGATGGGATGGTAGTTCCTGGGATCCAAGGTGGATCCCCCCTTGTGGAGAGGGATAACTGTAGCTGTGCCCCACCCAGTGGACACGAAGCCTGAGGTGAGGCTATGATTAAACATGACACTTAGGTGAGGTGCCAGTTCATTTTGTAGTTCATGTAGTACACAGCCTGGGATGTCATCTGGTCCCATGGATGCTGTATTCTTAGCTTTGGAGAGTACGGTTTCTACCTGTGTGGCCGTAATTACCAGAATTTGGCAATCTTTGGTATTGAGATGGGCCCTTTAGGGGGTGAGAGGGGGGTGAAGTTGGCACTAAATCGATCTGCCAGGATATTGGCAATATCCTTGGGATCAGTATATTTAATGCCATTCTGTTGTAGCTCAGAGCAGATCTGAGCATTGCCATTTAGACTCTTGACATAACTATAGAATGCCTTGTGGTTGTCTTTGGAATCTTTGGCAATTTTATTTTCGTAACTAGCTTTTTGAGGATTTTATGAGGGATCTCGGCTTCTTACTGAGGCTAGTGAGGGAGTTTTTTGCATCCTGGGATTTTCCTCTTTTCTGCAACAGTTTTTTCCTTCTGTTGTATAGTTTGTTTATAGCAGGGGACCACCAGATTGGCTTCCTTTTTTTGTAGAAGAGCACCTTGGTTCTATTTGGGATGGCACGATTCATGCACGAGTGGATGTGCTCGTACAGTGCCTTAGTGTAGGATTCTGCAGTTGAACTTTCAGATCCCGTCTGCATGGGTGTCATGAAGTTTGTCACTTCTGACTTCAGTAGCATGAAGTTGGCTTTGGAGAAGGTGTTAACACCACATCTCATATAACCTAACTTCAACCATCACAACTATTCTCACCCCCACTCTACTACTCTTGCATCTTCCTTTCACATCCACCTTTTTATTTGCTCCACCTCTCCATCATGTCCACTTTCCTCTTCTGCTAACCCTCATTGTCCTACCATTGATCCCTCCTGTCTACTTCCTTCTGTTCCTAACCCTTATAGAGCTACCATTGAACCAGACAAGACATTCAAGTACTCTCGCAGCCTACCTTAATATCATACCACCACTTGCATCTGCAACAGTGTCCACCGACTTTTCTGATTACTGCAACAGGACTCATGTAGCCTATCGCTCAGCTATTACACCTCCTAAATGTCTGAAAAGTTTAAGTACCTGGTCTCAAATTAATTCCTATATCTGTTTTGCACCCACTGCATGAAGTGCCCTATATAAATTTTGCTAGCTGAACACTACTCATATGGAATGTTCTCATGTACTGTATGTACTCTGTATTGCTTATATAATGTCTTTGATTTGAGAATGATTACTTATGTACTGTTTTTTTCACCAACTATATAAGCTGCCAATAATATGTACTAAATGTCTTTATTAATGTAAATTCTGTATTGTATATGAAATGTCTTATATGTGGAACTTTTCTCCTTGGGACTCCACTGAAAATGGGTACTTTTGGCCCAGCTGGACCATCCTGGTAAACAAACGCAAATAAATAAATAAGTGGGGGAATGCTTTGCACAATATTGCTCACAATGGTTGTGACACTGGCTATCAACACATGCTGTTGAGGTACTGCTTCTACTCCTACAATAGCTACCATCCTGTACTTTGTAAATCAAAGAGCTCAGCCTATGTTACTGCCGGTGTGCAGTGTTACCATTTTATATGCCTCTGAACTGCTCTGCTATACTGGCTTCCTGCATTTGCATATTCCATGTTGCTCATCTGTATAGGATTTCTAATTTACATGTCATGCAATTATCTGCATGCACTGTATATCGCATGATTTCAAGCACTGCACTTTCAATCAAATGATGTCTTTGACTCTCCCACACCCTGTGTATGGCTGCTATTGCCACTATATCTATGCAGCACCTTGTACAACCTGTCTGTAAATCCCAGCTTGTGTGTGTCTATAATGTTTTAAATTCATACCAGATGGTCACTGTGCTGTGACAGTGCTGGAAACATAGGCTGCAATATTGTGCATTAAAGTAATATCATTTATGTACTGAATGCAGAATAACATGCTGAATGCACAGGAAGCAATGATTTGTGTCCTTCTAGACACACAAGTACTTGCTTTGCTGGTGTCTGCTACTAGAAGACTCACCTCTGTGCTGTAGAAACATAGAGTTGCCTACATTTCATAAAGTGCTGCAAAGTGTGCTTAATTCACATGCATAGTTCAGTTCTGGAACATTGTGCACTCCAGCATTGCATATCCCATTGGATTTACTTTGTGTCTGGTATGCACAACCATGTCTACGAATATTCTTGAATGAGATTAAATGAAGAATATTATCAGTCTGCAAAAGAGTGTCAGTATTTTGCAGATTCAGGGAAATTAATGTTAATGCCTTCATGACAGGAATAGGATGAATGATTTAAAATACAATTTAAATAGTTTCTCTGTGCCTCTAGCTAACTAAAAACATCTGGCATGTAAAATTATGTTTCCATATTCTTCTCATTTCTTCCTAGCTTCTTGGTAATTTGCTGATATTTATAAACTCTATTAGCTGATGCTGTCATTTAAACATGGCAATTTTTTTCCAAAGATAAGCTGTTTAGTGACTTCTTTATCTTGGTCATGCTGTTATTCCATACTTTTAGACACATTCAGATGTTTTTCCCACATCTGACTGAGTGTAAACTAGTTGAGCTTAATCTTTTTAACTTTTTTCCTTGACATGGATCTCTCCTATCATTACTTATGTTACAGTAGTGATTTAAAGACTATGGGCTCTTCTTTTGAATCCACGGTTGTTCAATTCTGGCATTGGTATATGTAAGTAAGGGGGTGAGGTGCAAGGTGCTTGGCATCCTGAAAAAAATGTTGTTAATTTTATATTGCAGCTTTGTGCGGTTTGTTTCACACAGTTGAAGCTGTGGTGAATTTAATCTCAAAGAAGCACAGGGGAAGTGATGACAGAGAATATGGTTCCCAATAAAAGGAAAATGTACATGTGATGAAGTGAAATGTCAGTGGCCTTTTAGGCTGATGATGGCCATGATTAATCTACAAACTGCAATTCTTAAGAAAGATGTTACCTCTGAAATGCAGGCTTTCTATGCCAGTTCCTTTAATCAGCTCCAAGAGTGTGCGTCTGCCAGCTCTGCTGTTATGAACAGCAAGTATAAACAGCTAACTGCAGGGGAATGCCATAATGCACAAGAAGTGATGGCTCTCTTAAGTGTGAGTTCTGTCATGATACAAAATAAATATGAGATGTCCTAACAGACTTTGCTGAAAGGAGCCTTTTCTCATTGTAATGAGCATTGTAGATTTCAGTTACTTTTTATGTTGTTACATTCTACCCTGATAGCTGAATCTGCCTCGGGACACTGAAAGGGGAAAGCTGGTGAGAATGTATTTATTTGTTTATTGGTATTTGTTTATCTGGGATAGTCCACTGGGCCGATAAGAGCCCATTTCAGTAGTGGCCCGGGGAGAAAATTCCACAATTATACAATATACAAAGCAAACATATAAATGACCTCCACAAGTACACATACATAGCAAACATGTAGAGGTGCAAAAATAAGTCCATATAGCAAGCATGAAAAATTAGTTAAGTTCTACACAGCAATTACAATAGTAAACTGGTTAATACCAAGAGATTTCTGTACACATAAATATATGCAGTTAGTCACAGTCAATACAGATGAACATTAAAATATTTGAAGAAATTCTGAAGATACATTCAGTTTTTATGAAAAAAAATTAACAATCCCTAGGAAGCAGAGGTATAAGTAAACAAGTAGTTGTTGTTTTGAGCCATAAGTGTTTCAGGGTCAATTAGTGAAGAGGCTTAAGAATAGGGTACACAGGGTGTAGCAGTTAATTTATAGGAAATATACTGCATATAGAGGAAGAGAAAAGGCAAACTGAGTAGTGAGTGAGTGGGAGGAAAGTATAGTGGTACAGGAGGTCAGGATTTAAAAGTTGAAGGTAAGGTGCAATTGCAGATCCATATAGAAGAGCGGTAGTTATGCAAGGACATTTTAAAAGATGTAAAGTTTAGACTGGATCTAAGTGTTATAGGAAGAGCATTCCAGGTTCTTGCTACCAAGGTAGAGTATAGAAGTTGGCCTGCAGGTCGGTTTGGTTTATGTACACGTAGAAGATGCTAATTTTCTGATCTAAGAGATCTTCTGAGTAGGTAGTTGCTGGATATTGAGATGAAGGTTGGACATTCTGAGATTTTGTATATTATTTTATGTGCAGTTGTTTAATTGTATGTAGGAGAGACAGTGAGATAATCTGAGGCATTTGAGAGAGTGTAATGCTATACACTGTTGGGTGGAGTGTGTGGCATTAGTAGTGAACCTAGAAACCTTACGTTGTAACAGATTTCAAGTTTTGATTTTAGGGAAGATAGTATATTAGAGAGTAACAGAGCACCATAGGTTAGTGAGGGTAGTAGGTATGTGATAGCAAGGGTTTTCTTACTAGAAGGATTAAGAAAGCATTTATGCCTGTACAAGATAAGTTTTTGGTGATTTTTTTTATGCTGTGCTGAACATGTTTGTCAAATTTTAGGTATTCATCTATTATCACCCCTAGTAATTTAGTATGGGAAACTACATCAACTGCTGTATTGCTTTGAGAGAGTATAGTAAAATTGTTTTGTTTGGGGTGAACAGAATTGGCTTGGTTTTATTTGGATTGAGAAGCAGGTGGTTATTGTTAAGCCATTTTCCTATGGCGGTGAAGGTGAGTTGGTTGGAGCATGGATATGGAACCAGCAGAGCAAATGATAGTTGAACAACATGGTTTTAGACCTAATCATAGTACAGCTATCGCCATCTTGAGCTTCACTAATACAATCAACCTACATAGGAGTGGAGGAAAAATAGTCTCATCGGTCTTCCTCGATATGTCCAAAGCCTTTGATACAAACTCTCATAAAAAGCTTCTAAAAGTCCTCTCCAGCCCAAACCTTAGTTCATCTGCCCTCACTTGGTTTCAAAATTACCCAACTGAATGATACCAAGCAGTAAATTGGTCACAAGACATCTCAGCTCTCTTGCCAGGCACATTAGGTGTACCTCAAGTCTCCATTCTTGACCCCCTTCTTTTCAATATCTTCACCAACAATCTCAACACAGCTACTTCTCTAGCTACATTCGTTTAATACGCAGATGACTCCGCACTAATATGTGGAGCCCACACTCCAAGAACTACAGGAAAAAACACAAAATTCTTTCACAGCAGTGGAAGCATGGCTTTCCAATACACAGCTTATACTCAACCCTAACAAAACCAAACTAATAATCTTCCAACCTACTAGAGCCACTGACCCCCACCCCCACTTCTCCATAACTGCGCAGGTAACACAACAAATGAACCCATTACAAAGACCAAGCTCCTAAAGTGTCATCATTGATCACAACATGAGATTTGACCAACACATATCACAAACTATTAAGAAAGTACACAAAAAATGGAGTACTCTGCATAAAAACAAACAATTCCTAACCAACAATACCAAAGTAGCCATTGCGAGAACTCACCTACTCTCAACACTTCTTTATGTCTCACCCATATTCACGAACCTCAGAAAGTCTGACATAGGTAAACTAGAAAAGTACAGTTTTGTACCTACCATAAATGTAGATGTTCGAAGATCCACATTGCTGCAGTCCTAACACTTGGGTAGTCCGCTGTCCCAGTCGGCCCGAATACCAAAGTATAAGGCTGACGTCGGTCAAGGCGCATTTGTCTGACATCAGGACGTCAGGGTACAAATGCGCATGACCGACGTCATATCCTCAGTCTTTTCTTGCCCCAGATGTCAGAAGACCCTAAAAAGATAAGGCCAAAACCAAAAAACACCAAAACACTCCTGTACCTAATATATGTACAATATATACAAATTTACAAAAAAAAAAATAGAACCTCACCCACACAACCACCCCTAAACACAGAGGGGAAGGAGGGAGGAAAATTGTACTGCAGCAATGTGGATCTTCGAACATCTACATTTATGGTAGGTACAAAACTGTACTATGTTCTTCATCTCACATTGCTGCAGTCCTAACACTTGGGTAGAATCCCAAAGCAGAGGTAAGGGAGGATGGCTAAACTATAAAGAAGCAGGAGCTGCCAAAATGCCCTGCAACACAGCAGTGGCAAAACCAGCCCTGGACTTAGAATAGAGAGGAAGGTGGTAATGCTTGGAGAAAGTATGCACTGAACTCCAAGTAGCTGCCTCCAAAATATCCTTAGTCGCCACCCCCCTTAGAAATGCTGTTGAAGTGGCAGTAGCCCTAGTGGAATGAGGCCTAATCCCAGCTGGAATCTCCTTGCCATGATGGGAGTAACAGAATGCAATGCAAAACCCAATCCACTTAGATATAGTTTTGTTTTGACACAGGCTTGCCCTGGGAACTCAAAGCAAAAGAAACAAACAACTGCTGAGACTGCCTAAAATCCCTAGTCCTGCTTAAATAATAACGCAACTGTCTGTGTACATCTAAGGTGTGCAAAATCTTCTCCCCCCTATTTTGGGGATCTGCATAAAAAGTAGGCAAATGAATAGTTTGGTTTAAAGCCACACTAGAAACCACCTTAGGCATAAATGAAGGATTAGTACGTAATGATACCCTATCCTTATGAAAAATCAAAAAAGGCTCAACCGCCATAAGGGCCTGCAATTCAGAAACCCTTCTTGCAGAAGTAATGGCCAACAAAAAAGCAGTCTTCCATGACAAGTATTTCAACTCAGCAGTAGCCGCAGGCTCAAAAGGTTGTAGAGTAAGTTTCTCCAACACAAAATTGAGGTCCCAAGCAGGAGTAGGAGCTCTACGTGGGGGTCTTATATTCTTTGCCCCTCTAAGAAATTGCTTGAACAAAGGATGAGAAAACAATGGTGGGTCACAATCATAGTGAGCTGAAATTGCTGCAGCATGAATCTTAATGGAAGAGAAAGACAAGCCCTTGTCCAATAGCTCAGTAAGATATTGAAGAGCCACACTCAAATTAGGCTCAGAAACATCCAAATCCTTTGCTGCACTCCAAAATAAAAATCTCTTCCATTTTTCTGCATACACTTTACGTGTACTAGGTCTTCTGGCTTCCATAATCACATTCAAAACTTGTTGAGGAAGTTGAGACCTGCTGTGGTTCAAAACAGAATATGCCAGGCTGTTAGATGAAGAGAGTGAAGCTTGACATTGAGTAGATGACCGTCCCTCTGAGACAAAAGGTGTGGAATTAAAGGTAAAGGCCATGGAGGCTTCCTTACCAGATTCCTCAGTAATGGGTACCAGTGTTGTCGAGGCCAATCTGGAGTGATCAAAATCATCCTTGGCTTGTCTTGTCTGACCTTTAGGAGTACCTTTGGGAGGAGAGGCAGAGGTGGAAAGGCATACACATGAAGATTTTCCCAAGTGAACGAAAGAGCATCCACTTTCCAAGCTGTGTGATGAAACCTTTTCGTGCAAAACTTTGGCAGTTGGTGGTTTAGTGGAGAAGCGAACAGATCTATGTCTGGAGTTCCCCATGACACTGTCAATTTTTGAAATACATGAAGATCCAGTTTCCACTCGTGGGGATCCATGATTTGCCTGCTTAACACATCTGCTAAGGAGTTCTGTGCTCCTGGCAGAAACCTTGCCTGAAGAGTAAGCTGCAAGCTGAGCGCAGTCTCCCACAAAATCATTGCTTGCCTGCATAGAGGATAAGAATGTGTTCCCCCTTGCTTGTTGATGTACCACATGACAGTTGTGTTGTCTGTTAGAATCAACACCTGCCCTGGAAGAAGTAACTCCTTGAAAGCCATCAATGCAAACTGGACTGCTAACATCTCCTTCATGTTGATATGTAGATGCTGTAGTCTGGCAGGCCACTTGTCTTGTATCCACTTTCCATTCAGATGAGCTCCCCAAGCTATGTCTGAGGCATCTGTCGTCAGAATCTGACTCGCCTCTGGCCGGGTCACAGAGAGTCCCTTGTTTAGGTGACATTCCTGAGCCCACCACAAAAATTCCTTTTGAATGCAAGGTATTATTTGAATGACAGTGTCCAGATCCTGGCAGTGCTGTGTCCATACATTTTTGAGATACCATTGTAGCTTCCTCATATGCAGTTTGGCATTGGGAAGCACCAGAATACAAGATGCCATGAACCCTAATGCCTGAAGGACTGTCCTTGCAGTCAGCACGGACTGATGAGATAGTTGATGGAAGTAAAGGGATAGACTCTTTTGTTTGTCCGGGGTTAAAAAGGCCATCTGGGCTGCTGTATTCAGTCTCACACCCAGAAAGCACATGTCTTGAGAGGGTACTAGACTGGACTTTATTTCGTTCACAGAATACCCCAGGCATCTTAGCACTGCTATCACATATTCCAGATGCTGAAGAAGCTCGTCCTTTTCTTGAGCCAGAATCAGACAGTCGTCCAAGTAAGGATAGATTTGTATTCCTTTTAGCCTGAAAAAGCTACAACTGGAGCCAGAACTTTTGTGAATACTCTGGGCAGTAGATAAGCCAAAGGGCAATGCAGAGAACTGATAATGTGAATTTCCAGCTCGAAACGCAGATACTTCCTGCAACTGAGTCTGATAGGCACATGAAGGTAAGCCTCCTTGAGATCTAAAGTTACCATCCAGTGATCTTTGCCCAGCAGAGGTAAAAGCTGTTGTAACGTCAACATTTTGAACTTGGGAATGTCCAAATAAGTGTTGAGGATAGACAAATCCAAAATTGGTCTCCACGTGTTTCCCTTTTTGGTACTAGGAACAGGCGAGAATAAAATCCTAGGCCCCTTTCTGGCACAGGAACCGGCTGAATGGCCCCTATCTGGAGCAACAGAGAAATTTGCTTGTGAGCCTCTTTTCTTTGTATAGGAGGAATGTCTGGCATGCCTTTGAAAGGAGGCAAGGTATGGAAATAAAACCTGTAACCGTGGTGAACGATATCCAATACCCATCTGTCTTGGGTAATAACACTCCAATTTTCTTTGAAAAGTGCCAGCCTTCCTCCCAAAGGTGCTGCCAGACGAGAAGGCTCTGGCAGCTGAAAAGGCAAGTCATTGGGTCTGCTTACGAAAGGACTGACCCCTGCCCTCACCAGAAGACTGGGCAGGCGAACTTCCTGTTCTAGGCCTAAAAGAACCTTGAGCTCTGCCCCTACCACGTCTAGATCTACCCCTAGACTAAGAATCATAAGAAGGATAAGTCCACCCCTTAGTAGGCCAATTTCTACTAAACTTTGGAGGCTGAACCTGCAAAAAATCTTTAACAGTCTGCATAGACTTAGCCTTGTCCTCCATTTTCTTTAAAACTGCTTCCACAGGCGCACCAAATAACACATCAGATTGTAAAGGAGCATCTAAAATCCTTGTCTTTACATGTTCAGCTAAATTCTGATCCCTCAGCCAGGCGTGCCTGCGAAGAACAGAACCAGTGGCTGCCACCCTCGAAGAGGCCTGTACAGCATCAAAACCACATTGCAAGGAATGCTTACCCACCTGTTCAGAAACATGAACCAAATCCTGCAACTCTTTACACTCAATACCTTCCGCCAGAGCATCTACCTTAGACTTCAATTGTGAAAGGAGATAATTTTGGTATTTCAACATGTGAAACTGGCAATTCAAAGCCCTCATGGCTAAAGTGGAAGAAGTATACACCTTTTTCCCCCATCTATCCAAAGCCCTTGCCTCTTTATCAGAAGGAACAGGATTTTTAACAACAGAAGCCTTAACATCTTTAGGGCCCTGAGAAACAGTTTCTGGGTCTGCCCTAGGACTCTTAAAAAGATACTTATGAGCTTCAGGCACCCTATAATACCTGTCCGGTTTAACTGGGGCAGGAGGCAAAGAATCAGGGTTCAGGGAAGCCTCTGCAAAAACATCCTCTACCACATCCAGAACAGGAGGTATAGCTAAAGGCCTATGCTGGGGTAGAAACAAAAATTCCCTAAGCCTTTTCCTAGAATCCGAGAAATCTTGACCTTCCCATTTAAAATGCTCCCTCATGGAATGAAGAGTCTCTGAAAAAGAAAAATCCTCAGGAGGAGAAGCCGAAGGTGTAGATTCATCTACATCAGAATCAGAATAAAGAGGATACTCCTGCAAGTCTTCAGCCGAAGACTCAGAAGCCTCCGAACACTGCTCAAAACTCTCAAGCTCAGGTTCCACCCTAGGCCTCTTATCAGGGGGGGTAAAGAACCTCTAATCATAGTAATCAAATCTTCTGCCATTTTAAGCATATGTTTCTTAGGCAGAGACCCTGAAGAACTAGGGGAGACCCCCACTGAAGTTAACCCTGGCCGACCTCTAGAAGGAGCCTTGGAAACAGAAGGGGAGGGCCTAACCACCTTAGGAAGGGAGGGGAGAACAGCTACCTGAGAAGCCCCTTCAGCCTGGCCTACCTCCTGAGAGGACACATCTTGTAACAGTAAAGTCTCTCCCTGAGAATCCAAAGGAACTTCTGGTAGAACCACCGGCTCCACCGAGCCCTCTAAAGAACCGACGTCCGGGACAGACGGTTCTTCCACCCTAGGCTTCGCTGCTTTGTCTTTGCGCTTCTTAGACGAAGCGCCGGAGCATCCGACGGCATGTTATAATTACAACGCTTCCCAAAACTAACCTGGCACAATCTAATCTTCTCTTAATAGTGCGTTTGTTAAATCTAGCACAAGAGCGACAGCCAACAACGTCGTGCTCAGGCCCTAAGCAAGGTATACACAATGTATGGTAATCTCTATGAGGTATCTGTTTCCCACAAGAAATACAGTTATTCACTTTTTCTGACATCCGGTTAAATACTGAGGCAAGAAAAAACCAAAATATTCCCCAACGGGGTACTTAGCCAACTTTGATTCGGTCTGAAACTCCGACTTCAGAAAATTTCAGAACGCCAATCTGCACTCGCAATACTGCTTCTGCATCGGACCATGCGGCAAAAAAGACTGGGGATATGACGTCGGTCATGCGCATTTGTACCCTGACGTCCTGATGTCAGACAAATGCGCCTTGACCGATGTCAGCCTTATACTTTGGTATTCGGGCCGACTGGGACAGCGGACTACCCAAGTGTTAGGACTGCAGCAATGTGAGATGAAGAACATCATGTTATAACAAAATAGATAAATTTCACACTGACTCCCCATAAAGAAAACACCACTGTCTGGTACTAAAAAAGTTATCTTGGCTAGAATTCCTACACCTTCTTTACTACAAGCAGCTGACAATGGCACACAAATTACTTAACCAAGTATGGAAAAACAAATATCCTACAAAAACTACTAGAATCTTATGCTCCACCAACAAATCCTTAATAAAAGTTACAAAATTTAAAAATTCCCCAGGCAATGCTCTCTACTCTTTGTTATATAGCCAAAATCAGGAACTCTCTACGTCTAGAACTAAGAACTTTAACAAATATCACCAACTTTAAAAAAATGCTGAAAGACGAACTGACAAATGGCTTTGCTTACGTAATTCTCCAGGATAAAACACTTTTCCCTTTTTACTTTCTACAATCCACAACTATTACATTTCCTTCCTATTATGTTAATCACACTCTAAGAATCTATTAACTATTTCTGAAATCACAGTCTTCCTGAGTTCCTTCACATATAACTACTATCCTACCAGCCATAATATTCCCATCACTACTCATAACTTTCTCTCTCTAATAAGGCAGTTCCTAATTTCTTAGTAATGTTGTATTCTTGAACTTTCTACTTGAAAAAAGGATACACTTCTGCTCAATTTTGTTTTACTTTCACTTCTGTTTCTGCTCCTATCCAATGACACTTTAAACCTGACAAAATACTATTACGTTTATTTGTATTTTACTCAATTGTTACACTCCCATTTTGTCACTATGCTTGTATACAATGGACATTTTTTTTCTTGTTCTCCTTTAATTATTGTTATTAAGATTTTTATTTACATATGGACCAACTTGTCTTTGTAATTCTCATGTAAACCCTTCTGTCTGTTTTATATGTTGGAGCTTTTCTCCCTGGGCCTCTGCTAAAAATAGGCTCACACCCAGTTGGACTTTCCGGGTACACAAATGTAAAATAAAATAAATAAAATAATTAATAAAATTGAATGATCTGCATATTGAATAAGAGAGCCATGAGTGAGTGAGGAATGTAAGTTGTTGATAAAGATATTACATAAGACAGGACCTAATATGGAGCCCTGGGGAACACTGGTAGAGTTGAAAAGAAAATGAGAGGGAGGAGTTTCGTCTAACTGCTTGCAGTCTATTAGACAGATAGCTTGCAAACCAATTTAGAGAGTGAGTCCTGTGAGAGATATGATTTAGAAGAAGTAGATGAGAAACTGCATCAAAAGCTTTAGAAATAGGAATGATATTGTTTTGCCTCAGTCTCTAGATTTGTTGACTGTGTCCATGAAGGAAATCAAGGCAATCATTGTGCTGTGGCCTGGCCTAAAGCCATGTTGTGCAGGTGACAGAAATTAATTAGTGTTGAGGAAGTCAAGAAGTTCATGCTGTTTACATTTTTCAAGAATCTTGGAGATAGGAGAAAGAATGGCAAATGGACGGTAACTGGAGAGGTCTGGGGGTCACCACCTTTGTGGAGGGGTAAAATGAATAACATTTTCCAGGTATTTATGCTAACTGGATAAGTAATTGCTTCAGCAGGAACTCTGAGATACTTTGTGGGCAGTTCATTAGCTGCATTTGAGCCTGGTTTGAGTTTGACAAGTAGTCATTTTATGGTGGAAGTGGAAATGGGTTTTAGGGAAGGAGAGGGTGTTAGCTGAGAGGAATTGAGAAAGGTTGGGGAGGGAGAGTATTGGGTGAGGTGGTATGGAGAAAATCGTGCAGTAGTAGTACTGGTTAAGGATGCCTGATGTTGGGTGAAGTTGGATGTGACTTTAGATATAGCGTTAATGAAGTGGGTGTTAAAGAGATTGGCTATCTCAGGATGGCTTTTATTAGGAAATGGGGTAGAACTGTTTTTGTGCATGGGTTTAGAAGTGAGGAAATGGCTGTCAAGATTTTTTTTTGGTTATTCCTATTGTTGCATTGAAATTTTAGATAATGGTCATTTTTGTCTTTGGTTACTTTTTTTTTTTAACAAGGTTGTGGAGTTACCTGAAATTCTGTAGGTTGGATTGACTTTTGTGAAGCCATTGTCTCCAGATTTTATCTCTGTTTTGCATTAAATATTTTGCTGTTTTGGAAAGCTAAGGAGCATAATTAGATTTTATTATTTTCATTCTGGGGGGTGCGAGTTTGTTTAGGGTTTCTAGAAATATATTATTAAAGTAGTTGACCACTTCATCTAGGGGCATGGTTTAAAATATATTCCATCCATATGTGTCAGTAAGTTATGAATGTTTGTGGTTCAAAGACGGCCAAATTCCATGTTTGTTTGTAGTGATGTTCTTTATGAAGGGAAGGAGATGTTCAGAGCACAAAAGCAGGGAGATGATCACTTAAAGTGCTTGGCAGAGTACCTGCTAAGAAAGTTTTCTTTGGGTCACTGACTAGTATTCAGGTTTGGATAGAGCCTTCAATGTTATTTTAATTAGATCTAGTTAAAGATGTAATTAAATGAGTGAAGTTAAATTTGATGTTAGAGGATGGAAACTTAATACAGAAATTTGACCAATTAATGTTTGCATCACCTAATATGATGGTTTCATTCTTAATTGTGCTAGATATCTAGGCAATGATGTTTTCCATGATAGGTATATTACTGCCTGGGGGAATACAAAGAACTACAATGCATAGTTTTTTGGATTTATTTTTTAGGAATGAGATAAGAATCTCAGCAGAAGAGAACTGGAGAACGATATTAGAGAAAGGGGTTATGTTGTAGGCCCTACAGAAGAGGAGTGCTACTCCACCTCCTTTCTTATGTTGCCTGTCATGCCTTAAGGTGTTGAAACCTGGGGGGAGGAATTCAGAGTCTTTTATGTTTGGTTTTAGCCAGATTTCTGTGGTGGCAATAATGTCTGATTGATTATGGGCTATCCAGGTGTGGAAGTCTGTGATGTTGTTTCTAATGTTTTGGAAGTTTAGTATGACTATATTTAATGCTTTGAAGGAATTAGGCTGAGGAGACAGGTTAGCAGAAGTGGGTCCTGGATTAGGCTGAATATCACCACTAAAGGGATTGCACTTTTTTCTTGCAGACTTAACCCAACTACACAAACAGAGTAACACAGCTAGGGCTTGACATGCAGTGGGCTGATGTCAGCAAGGCCATGTCACTCATTTCCACTGGTGAAATAACTCTCCTCAGGACAGCCATCTCCCCTTGAAGACAGTGCTCCCATGGGTGTCTCTGGACTCCACTGGGGATGAAATGACAGGAACCCCCCCCCCCAAGTATGCACTCTCAAACTCTTTCCGCCAGGAAGATGTGAGCTGACAAAGTAGCATTACTCTTCTCCTCCCTCATGCTATCTCCTGCAGGTGCTCAACCTGTCAATCAAACTTGGGTCACATGGGTCATAAGCAGAGATTTTTCTCTAGACACCAATGGAACTGCATCACATACCATGTAATATTTCAACAGCATAGCATTTACATTACAATGATAGTCATCATGTGAACTTGGTTGGTGTACAAGAAAAAAACTAATACCAAATTTGTCCATTCCTATACAAGTAAAAAGGGAGACCATCTGCAAAACCAGAGTGCCTGGTGGTTTTCTTCCCCAGAGAGGGTGAACCTACCTGACAAGGAGCAAGACAAGGTTTACCCTCACAATGCAGTGAGATTGGAAGAAAAAAAAGAATATTTGGGAACAAATATAGGACCTGACTTCAGAGGCAACTGATGAAAAAAAAATATAAAAACATGATACTTTTTGTATTCCAGCTACTGTTTTTAATAACTCAGTGCTGTGCACTTTATTAATAATAAACATGCGACACACTTGCCTGAGATGAACAATATGACATCCATTTTGTGAGCTTCTGATGCTGATAAAGGGGTATATGGTCACTTTTAATAACTGGAGTTATGTGCTTATGCATTATTGCAATACGCCAAGTAATATTTCTGTGACAATGCCGTGCAGTTCATTAACCAGGACAGACATGGTTGGGATAACTACCACAGGTTTTGACATTTTTTTATACTGGCAAAGACAGTGATTAATTTTAGTTTGTTAAAAAGTATGTGAGCTTTACCTGGTCACATGATCTTTTTCATTCATTACCTAGGGCACAGACAGTTTGACATTTTTCTGATACTGGCCAAAAAAAGAAGTTATGTACTCACCATAATGTTCCATGTTTGTAGTCCATCTCGCCCTTTATTCTTACATATGGGTTCGGAGCTGATCCTCAGCTCCGGCTTGGCCGATTACAAAGCTCAAAGTCTCTCAGTTGGCTTGTGGCAAGGTAGGTATCCCATAGGGTACTAGAAAGAATCTCCAGATCTTGTTTGCTGCTAACTATAAAGTGATAGAAACGTTATCCACAAGGAACAACAAAGATGAAAGGTCTCCACCCTACCAAAGGCAATACTATCCTGTCTCCAGACCCTCCAAGGATACATGGACGGGGGGTAGGTGGGTGGGTTCGTAAGAATGAACGGTGAGATGGACTACAAACATGGAATGTTATGGTGAGTACATAACTTCTTTTTTTGGCCTATCTCGCCTTCATTCTTACATATGGGACAGCGTCCCTACCACCACTTTCTCGGGTGGCTCACGGGAATATACTCCTAAGAACCGTGGAACCAAAGGAGGCTCTACCCCTAGAGGACAACTCCAATTTGTAATGAGTAATAAAGGTATGAGGGGTAGCCTAAGTTGCTGTTGCACAGATACTGTCAATTGGGACTCTGGCTTGAAAGGCAGCAGATGTTGATAGGGATCTGGTAAAATGAGCCTTAACTTTAAACGGAAGTTCCTTTCCATTGGAAGAGTAGATAAATGGGATACAGTTGGAAATCCAATTAGGTAGAGTTACCTTAGAGACTGGCAGACCTATCCTAGTTTCAGAAAAGGATACGAACAATTGGTCTGAGTCTCTAAGTTCCTTGGTTCTATGTAGATAGAACAGTAACTGTCTGTGATCAAGTTGATGAAATTTATATTCTGCACTGTTTGAATGATTAGGAAAAAATACTGGCAGTTCGATAGTTTGGTTCAAATTAGACTGAGAGCAAACTTTGGGGATGAAAGAAGGGTTTGTACGAAGGGAAACTGTCTCTATGAAAAATCAAGTAAGGAGGTATGACTGACAGCGCTTGCAACTCTGACACCCTTCTAGCGGATGTAATAGCTACTAGAAAAATGGTCTTCCAAAACAGGAACTTCAGTTCACAGGAATGCGCAGGTTCAAAAGGCGGGGAAGTAAGTTTGGACAGAATGAAATTTAGATCCCAAGGAAATACAGGTTCTTGAAAGGGAGGTCTTAGCAAGGTAGTGCCTTTAAGGAAGGCTTTACACAATCTATGAGCCATCAGATTAGGCTCATGTTGTCCCAAATGGAAAATGGATATCGCTGCCAGTTGAACTTTAATCGTAGCAGCAGCTGATCCCTGATGGAAAAGTTCAGTTAGGAATTCTAACATCAAGGGGATGGATGCTGTGCAAGGATCTACATTTTTCTCTTTTGCCCAGATAGAAAATTTTCTCCATTTTTCGGCGTATAATTTCCTCATGGAAGGTTTGTGGGAAGACATGAGTATATGGATCACTGCAGGTGAAAAATCATGAAGCCTGACTAGGGATGTAAGTGGAGCACTCACACTGTCAAGTTGAGGGTGTGGAGGCAGGGGTGAAGAGAGCTTGACATGTGTGTCAAGAGGTCTGGAACTGGGTCCAGAGTCCATGGATCGTCTAGGAGATTAGGCCCGAGAAAGAGGAACCAAATCTGACGAGGCCAGTAAGGAGTGATCAGAATCATTCTGCTTCCCAAGGACTTTACTTTCTAGCTCACTTTCGATATAAGCGAAAAGGGAGGAACTACATAAAGAAGTCCCGGAGGCCAATTGTAAACAAGTGCATCTCTCCCAGTGACTCCCCCAGAGGGGGGATAAGGGAGAAGTAGCTGCTGCATTTGGCAGTGATTGGACTGGAAAATAGATCATAGCAAGGCTGTCCCCATTTGTGGAAAATCTGCTCCACGACTTTTTGATTCAGAGACCACTCGTGCGGCATCAAGACTGCCCTGCTGAGCTTGTCAGCTATCACATTGGTTGTCCCCAGGATATGCATTGCTACAAGAAAGTGGTAGAAAGATATCGCCCACTGCCAAACATGAAGAACATCTCGACATAGGAGGTAATATATGGTTCCTCCTTGCTTGTTCAGATACCATACCACTGACATATTTTCCGATTGGATTGCTATTGTCCCTAGAGGAAGAAAGTCGTGAAGTGCTTGCAACGCTAGTAGCACTGCTCTCATCTCTAGGACATTGATATGCAAGTGAGCCTCCTGATCTTGCCATGTGCCTTGGACAGTCCTGCCTAGATAATGCCCCCCACCCTATCTGGAGGCATCCGTGGTCACAGTAGCAATGGGTTGGCGAGGAAGGAATGGTGTTCCTGTCGTCAGTTGATCGGGCTGAATCTACCAACGAAGGTGCTTTTTGCAAGATTCCGTTTTCAGAATATGATGAGACAGAGGCAGTTGTTGAAGAGACCACTGGGAGAAGAATAGCCAATAAAGGATTCGCATATGCAGTCTGGCTAGTGGAAATAGAGATATGGTAGAAGCCATGGTCCTTAAAAGTTTCAGCACTGTCTTGGCCTTGACTCCTTGTTGAGGAAGTAAACTGAATAACTGTTTGAGATTTTGAATTCTGTTTGCAAGGAGACGAGCCATCATGGCGACTGTGTCTATTTCTGCGCCTATAAAAGTCACAAATTGAGAGGGCAACAAGGCAGACTTTTCCCAATTTATAGTAATTCCTAGCTGGGTACAGAGTTGGATGGTTGAATCCCTGGCTTGTAGGAGTAGATGCCTGATGCCAGGCGTCCAGGTACGGAAACACTTGGAATCCAAGACGTCTCAAGTGAGCTGTCACTACCGCCATGCATTTGGTGAACACCCTGGGAGCTGTGGTGAGACCAAAGGGCAGAGCATGAAATTGGTAAAGACTGGCTCCCAGCTGGAAGCGTAGATGACTCCTCGATGCTCTGTCCATTTTGATGTGGTAGTATGCATCTTGGAGGTCTATGGAGCACATCCAGTTGTCTTTCCCTAACAGAGGGAGTATAGACTGCAGGATTACCATTCGGAACTTGGACTTCTTTACTGATTTGTTTAATTTGCTGAGGTCCAAAATGGGCCTCTAGTCCCTGTTTGTTTTGGCACTAAAAAGAATCTGGAGTAAGTTCCGAATCCTATCTGGTCTGCCAGAATGGTTTGGATGACTCTCTTTGAAAGCAACTTTTGAACTTCTATGGTTGATTGATCCCTGTGATTGGGTGGAACATCTGGGATCTTCTTGGGTGTGTGAGGTGGAAGAAAGAAGGGTATGGAGTATCCTCTGGTGATTATTCTTTGACGCACTTGTCTTGGGTGATGTTGAGCCAGGCTTTTGGATAGAAAGATAAGCGACTCCCGACTGGCTCCAGAGAAGCACAGCCGGGCCCCACATCAGGGAAAGTACCACAAAAAGTAAAATTTACACAATCAGGCTAGAAACTAGCCAATAAGATAGAAAACGACACTGCACACAAATACTACTCTATTGAAATACAATATTAGGGAACAAGGTCCTAACACAAATGCGGACCTACGCTAATAAGAAACTATGTCAAAATAGTAGCACACAGAAGGGATACCACTCAGAGAACAAACACGGCCTAGAGACGGCCAACAAGTTTTCAGCAATAACTACAGAAAAATAGCAAAAAACACACTACTATTTACTACCTATGAAAACTATTTACTAAAACTATGTAAACTAAGCTATATTATATGCAGAAATATTGATAATAACTATAATAGTAATGAAAAAATCCAACTTATCCATGGCCAAGCAAGAAGCACTTCTGAACTCGTAGACGCTGCAAATGAGATCTGGGGATTCTTACTAGTGCACTATGGGATACCTACCTTGCCACGAACCAGCTGAGAGACTTTGAGCTTTGTAATCGGCCGCGTTGGAGCGGAGGATCGTCTCGGAACCCATATGTAAGAAAGAAGGCGAGATAGGACTACAGAACATGATGTATTTCTTTCTTTCTTATTCATGATAATTTTCACTCATGACCAAGGCTATACAGCAAAAATATATCAAACATGTTGCACGTATTTAAAGAAACATTGCGGCTTGCTATATACTAGGTAGTGTATAAACAATGCATGCATTTACTGGACAGGAAACAGTAACATCAGACGTATTACTGGAATTAACAAGAATAACGAAAAAGTAAATCAGATTGTTATCTACTAAGGCATTACTGATGTAGTGATGAAACACAACAGCTTACTTACAATATAAACATTATGTACAAACTGTAAAGACAAGAATGCAAATCTAAGTGGAACTTTAGAGTCGAAATGCTATGGTAAATATTATGGTAAGCTTAAGGAAGGGAAAACTTCCTACTGAATTAGCCTTTGTCTATAACCATTTCTTAGTAGATGTAATTCTGAAAGTACATGTAATGTGAAACTGCAATTCCAATCCAAAATGGGAAAAACAACCTTAAGTGCTGTTAAGATTTAGGGCTGAATTCATTAAGGCATCACAACATACATGAAGGTGTACATGTCATGGCACCTTTCTCTGATTTAGCAACCAGCCTTACACAGTGTTGCATGGTCCTCCAGTAAGATGTTCCGCAATGCAAAGGGCTGGCCCCCATGGCTGTATTGAATGCTAATGAGGTATTCTAGGGAGAGAGGTATATGTTAATCAGTCATATGCTCTTTCTCTGGAACCACCTCCAGGAAAGTATCTACAATGTCGAGAAATTCAAGAAAACATTTGGCAGTGTAGTTCAGCACTGCCATGCCCATAAAAGGTCATGTTCAACTGCTGAATGTGGGACCACTAGACACCAGGGATTACTTTCAAAGTGGCATACATACCTCTCAAGTGTACCTCATTAGGAGGAACGTACCTCATTTGGGGTCTTAAAAAGTTCATGTTTTCAAAGTTTCTCAAAGTCCCGCATTGAAAGAGTCTACACACATTCAAGTGTTTAGGATTTTTTAGGTAGTAGTTCATGGAAAATAAGTTAATTAATTTAATTCATTAAAGGATCTTCTTAAGTAAAACCATAATATTTCAACCATCCCATGACCTTCCCCATGACCCGTTGTAGTTGTTAGTGTTAGTAATACATACATTTTACATTTATTGTTCATTTTTATATTTGCGAGTTTGGTCGGAATTGTTCCTGTATGGTGGCATAATGGCACTGACAGTAATAGCAGTAAAGGATTATGGGTATTGGGGTAGGGACCACATCAGGGTGGATAGAATAGGGACACATATAGGGACTATGGTGTGTATGTGTATGTGTGTGTGTGTTTGTGTATTTAAAAGAACAAAGTGTGGCAGAATGAAATGTCTAACACCATTTAAAGCTGTTCATTCTTCAGAGGGACATTTTGCTTCTACCTTCTGTCTATTTGGCTGAGTTAAGTGTTTTACCCACTTTAAAAGGCTTTGAAAGCTGGTAAATCACTTCACTGTATCTTTCTATAACTATATGGTACAGATAATGCTTCATGCACAACAAACACTTATGCTCAGTCTTGAAAATCATAAACTTTATGTGTTCTCAACATGGATGCAAGAACATCCATGTCTCAGACATTTAAACTGGTTATAATCAGATTATAATCAGAGACCTAATCACAATCCTGTATGTTATTCTATTACTGAATGGTATGTTTGATCACATAGAGTTGTGGGTTTCACTGATGCCTGGCATGCCATGGACCTGGCTGGAATGATCACAGTTTTAACAATGCATTTGATCTAATGCTAGTAGAGGAAGATAAAAGAAAGAATGACACATTATTAATGGTTGGGATTATTTAATTATGCATTACTGTAATTTTCCACACAATATTTCACTAACACTGTGCCAAGCATTTGATAGATGACAACCACGAAAGAATGAATGAATATTTCCTACCATGCACAAAATTGTGCCATCACAAAAATGCAGCAGATATAACACAATAAATTTAACAGATTTAAAACAGCATGTGACAGATTAACAGACTTGTACAGAATATGCCAATCTGAAGCTGGTGAAGGGAGACATTCACGTGTGTTAAGATCCCACATTATGAAACAATGCATTCATATCATGCTGCATGGAAATCTACAGAAAGCAGTGCTGTGTATTTCACTAGTAGCCACCTGATAACAGAGACGAATGGGAAGAATAAAATAAGAGATGTGATAGTGTGGTTCAGATGAATGTACATGGAAATTTTAGGAGCTATTTCCATGCAATTATGGCACAATGCAACGTTAATAATGCATATCATACTTTAACATCATGTCAATTTCCACTTTCCTGATGATCAGTACATGAAAAATATGCCAGAGATAATCAAGAAGATGCATAATCTATTAGCAGATGCTGGCACAAAATAATATAGTTATCAGGTAAGTATTTATTACATCATCTGGTTTGTGAGAAAGACATCTGAAGTGGGTAACTGACTTCCTCTTATGATAATCCCAGCTTGTTTAATCCCCATGCACTCATGCAATTCATAAGCACAACCATACAAGTATAATGTACACACGCACACACATATATACATACATACATAGATACACACACACATATCTACTTAGACACACACACACACACACACACACACACACACACACACACACACACACACACACACACACACAGACAAAGTTACACGCTTCCCAAACATACAGGAAAACCCAGAAGCAGATGCTGGATGGAGATGTTGTCCAGAAACAGATGACTGAAAGGAGGGCACATCTGTTGAGTACATCATTGGATTAATTCACTCTGAAGGCCCTCTGCACTGGGTAACAACTAGGAAAAATCCAGATGTGAAAGTTAATCCCCTGTATTAAGCCAAAACTGGAAGAAAGCCTAAAGGTAAGGGCTAAGTAGTCAGAGTACTAAATCACAGAGGTACCAAAGTAATCTTGAGTCCTGAAATCAAAACCCAAGCAATAAATCTTGCTGAAGGTGTAAAGCCACTGATCAACAAGCCATAACATAAAGTTTCACAAAGGAGAAATATTTGAAACAAACACTAAAATCGTCATCACACTTGGAGCAGCACCTTCTCTGGGTGGTTGGCCTATTGGATACAGAAGACAATGCTGTTAGCAGTCAACTTAAACAAGGGCTGATTTGCTACTACCAGACCCTTGTATTTTACAAAAAAAAAAAAAAAAAACGAAAAAAGAAAAACAGATTTTCTGTCTCCATGAACTCATGTACCTTTTTGGGGGAAACCTGAGCTGATGGTGCACATCCAAGTTTTGAAGTACTCTTACTACTCCCTCCAAACATAAGCAGATTCTGCTCCAGGAAAGAAAATAGACAGATGAATGAACTTGTTTAAATAAAGCACTGAAACTATTTTCAAGAGAAGGCATGAGTTAGTCCCAAGGTACATCTGATCCTTATGATAAACCAAATAAGACTGCCAACAGATTACAGTCTACAACTACGACATCTGCAAACAGACATGATTATCATCAACAGCAGTGTCTTCCAAGAGATGACATTCTAGGAGAATGAATCCATCATCAGCTTCGTCTGACCTACAGAACCAAGGTGAACAGTGGGAGGACTGATTCTCTTATGAGTTAAACAGACCTGATCTCTGGAATGCCCCACTTCTGGAACACCTTGACCAGACAGTGTTCACTTAAGGAGCTTATCAAGCATTCCTTACTTCTAGATGTGAACAGCTGGAAGACTGCTACCTCAGTCTAGAGTCTGTTACCACACTGGGTTGAATTACCTCTGCAAAGGTGGTACAAGTATGTGCTATTTCGTAAATACATTATGCATAGATTTTACCTTGGCCTGTTTCAGAAACTCTAAGATTGTCTGGTTCCTCAGTACAGCTTTCTGTGGAAGAAGACTTTCTGAAAGGAGCTAGAGGAGGCAGCCTTCCTTAAACTAAGATGAGCCTTCTTCTTGGTTCTTCTAAGAATAATGAAGACATGTAAACTTGGGGAGAGCCTTACACAGACTGCCCAAGTTGGTCAATATTCAGAGGCCCCTTCCCAGAGCAGACATCTAGAATGGCCTGCCTTAGCTTGTTGTGAATATAAGACAGCATGGCATGCACAAACCTGAACTTATTGCCATGGCCAAAACATTAGAACAAACAGTTGCAATGGGCCATGGGGCAGCGTACTGCAGATACATCAGAAGAATATTTTCAAAGGATTCCTTGCTCTCTGATTTAGAAATATCTTCCAGCTTTTCCAGCACATGATCCACAATGGAGTGCTGGAAATGGGTGAGGTAAAACAGGTGGTTAAGAGAACAAAGTGCCAAACTGGCAGAGAATGCCTTTCTGGTCACTATATTTAAAGCCCTGGACTACTTCTCAGGCATTAAGGTGGACAGCTGTTGTAGCATCTGAGATTTGCACTGGGCAGGCAGATAAAGTTCACATATTCATAGGCAAGTATTAGGCAATTAATCTGTAGACCATAACAAGCCTCAATAATTTGTCTCGGAATATTTTCTGGATGCCACTCCATTCTATCTGAGTTTATATAAAGTGCATGCTTTCTTACAGCATGGGGAGTAGAAATCTGATGTCTCTGGGCTGCAATAAATTGCATTTATCAAGAGAGGTTCCTGTGTGGAATGACCTAGGATTCTTCTTTCTCAGGTACTTGTTTAATCATTTCTTTGAAATGAAGGCAGAAGAGCACCAGACCAATCCACAGCAGAGAGTATCTCCCCTAAGAAAAGTCAACTAGAGAGGGAATCTTGAGAGGGGAAGTTTTATTATCCTTGCCTATCATTTAAAAGGAAGTCTGGATACTCAGAATCCACTTCAGAGAGGAATATGAAGGGAGAAGATATACTTCTTCTTTCTACTAACTCCAGTGGGGGCAGACTGAGTGCAGTGGAAATGCTAGACAATAAGCAATCAGTTGAGTATTAACAGTCGACAGGTGGAATCCCAAAGTTCATGAATGTGAGTGCGTAGGTAGCAACTGGTTGTGATCAGTCTGTCTGGCATCTAAAACTAGTAACAAACCACATTCTACAATGACATGACTCAACACCCACAAGGAAAAGTTCCACCACACATCAAACAACAATTACAAGCCCAATGTATGGACTTTCCCATTAGGCCTAAATAGTGTAGGATTACCCACTACAGCATTCTCAACACTTCCTAAAAGACCACAGTCAACACATGGGGGAAGGCCATAGAAAGCATTCTGTTATTGCAAGTTCAAATACACAGCTTTTTTCAGGAGCACTGAAGAACTGTGTCACATGATCTGAATTCATGCTGTAGCTTGTCAAACATCCCAATGCATCTCCAAATGTGGTTGCTAAGGGTGTACCTCCAGCTGTCCTTTCATCACTGGTTGATGACAGATGAACGCCTCATCCATCAGTTGTGGAAGGAAAGATTATGGCACATGAGGACTGTGAGAAGACATTAAATGCTAAGGCTTGGATCTATGTCTATGTAATACCACAAAACATACCACAAAGAGCAGAAGCTATATCTTTCTTTTATATTATTTGAAAAGAACATCCCTGATGTCTTGGTCCATGTCGTAATCTTAAGATGATTTTTATTTTGATGTTTATTCTATCATACCTTGGTAATTTTTATGTTTCATTTTACTTTAGTTTATTTCTGTATATTTTGAAAATATTTTAGTTTTATCTTTATATGTTTATTTAGTACTGTAGCAGAGCTTTTCTCCTCGGGCCTCCACTGAAAATGGACATGTATCCCAGCTGGACTAGCCCGGTTAACAAATGTAAAATAAATAAAGCACTACACCCTCACTCCCCACTGGCCCTTGTTTTCAATTAAGGATTTCCCAATATTATTCTAGCATGTCCAAAGGTCAGTTGTCAATCTCCTCTCCGGTCCAGCTGGTGAATCTGGGAATCTTGAGGCAATGTTATAACTGCCTCATGTACACAGACAACCCTCTCCTCCTCCCACATAACACAAATACTTGCGAGAGATGCAGCTATTTAGCCAAACTGGAGGCTGAGCTCTCTCAACTCAGGACTGGCAAGACCAGACAGGAGGAGAAGGCAACTACACACACCACAAAACCAGCCTCACATAATGCTACCACTCCACTGAATCAAACACATAAACACACAAAGACATACTCGGAGGCTCTGAGTAAAATTTACCTAAACAGCAGAGGCCTCCAAAGCAGACACCCAAACAACTGCTACCTCAAGACACCCCACAAGCAACACATAAACCACAAAAGCAGTGTGCAAAGCAGTCACAGCCCTTAAGGCCAAATACAACACCAAACATACTTGTCATAGGTGACTCCATAGTCAGACACACTGACGTCCCACTCACCAGGCTGAACAAGGAGAGGGTCACAGTAAGCTGCCTATCGGGCGCTAGAATCCGCCACATAACACAAGCACTCGGGTCACTCCACGGCAAGTACAAATATGACACAGTCATTGTCCATGCTGGTGTGAACGACCTGAGACGCACCTCCCTGGACTACATGAAAAGAGACATAGAGGAGCTCTCTGATTATGTAGCCCAGGCAGGTATGACCCTAACCCTGAGCAGTATCCTTCCTTCACCAAGAATGATGCCACAATATAGAGACAAGATGATCAGCTTTAACAATTGGCTTAATGTCTGGTGTCATTCAAAGGGGATCCAGTGTCTGTCTGCCTGGGATGACATGCTTGACAAGCCACGCTGCTTCGCAAGGGACGGCTTGCACCTGTCACCCTGGGATTCCGGATATTGGCTAAGGCTCTTGCCACCCTATAGTGCCTTTTTTAGGCAAGGCTCAAATTCTAAACCTACCACCCTAGAAAACAAAAATGGGAAGAAACTGAGAGTAATGCTGCTCAATGCCAGAAGTCTAAATCTCAAAATGCACGCACTCGAGGCCCTTCTCAGTATGGAGAACATCGATGTCTGTGCTGTAACTGAAACCTGGTTCAAGGCTCCTGAGAGCACCCCGGCACTATTAGGTTTTACCTCATATCATGCGTTCCGGCCCCAAAACCCGGACCACACCACAAAAGGAGGGGGTGTATCCATATTCATAAAGGATACCCACACCTCCACGTTGGTGGCCACGCTTCAAGCTTCGGAAACCATCCAGGTGCAACTAACCATAGGCAAAACTGCTCTACAAATTGTAGCATGCTACAGGCCACCCTCTCAAACTCAGGAACCCCACACAGCCTTCCTGAAGACACTGGAGGGTATAAATGTATCTCCAAACACCATCATATTGGGTGACTTCAACTACCCGAATATAGACTGGGAACATTACTCAAGCCCTAACTTTCTAGCCCAATGGTTCCTGGAGTTCATAAATTCAAATGCCATGGAACAGCTAGTCAATGTTCCCACGAGAGGAGAAAATATACTAGATCTCATTGTCACAAACATGGGGACAAAATGCTCCACACCGGAAGTATATCCCTCATTGGTGAGATCTGATCATAAACTAATCTCACTGGAAATCCACATCCCGCCCCCACCCCAAACAAAAAAAACCATAGTGAAGAACTTCTTTAAAGCAAACTTCACACTACTCAAGACTGGTGTGGTATCCTTCAAGGCCCCTGAGCCAGTGGAGACCACAGCCCAAGCTGCAGAAGCCCTTACAAATGCCTTCTATGAACACCTCCAGGACTGCATGGATCAGGCAATCCCAAATAAAACCAAGACTCTTTCCACAAAGGGCAAACGTCCAGTCTGGTGGACCCCAGCCATTAACAAACTTTACAATAAGAGGAGAAAGCTATTACATGATAGAACAAAATCCATAAAAGGGAAGTCACCCCTGATCATTATTAGTAAAAAAACACGAGCACTCATAAAATCAACTAAGGCCAATTTTGAGAGAAAATTGCCATGGATTCAAAGTACAATCATAAGGCCTTTTTCAGCTATGTTAGGAACCTGGGTGGAAACTCCCAGATATGCTCAGAATTAGTCCAAAATGATACAAAAATCACTGAACCCACAGACATTGCCAACATACTGGCAGACAGGTTCAGTGCAAACTTCACCCCTCTCCCCTAAAGGAGAGATAACTATCCCAGCCGAGTGTAGCCTCCCGGACATCTCAAATGCGCAGGTGAAAGCTGCTCTCTCTAAAGCTAAAAACACAGCATCAATGGGACCGGATGGTGTCCCCGGCTGTGTGCTACACGAGCTAAATGAGGAATTAAACCCGCACATAAGGCAGCTGTTTAATCTCAGCCTTACCACAGGATACGTGCCCAAGGAGTGGCGTACGGCAACTGTGGTCCCACTCCACAAAGGCGGCGCCTCTACGGACCCTGGTAATTACCGCCCCATAAGCTTAACAAGTCTAGTCTGCAAAGCTATGGAGAGGATCATAATGGAGTTCATAAACAAAGATATAGGGGACTTGCAGTTTGGCTTTGTCAAGGGAAGATCATGCCTTTTGAACTTGGTTGACTTCTTCGAAACAGTCACCAAGGCCATTGATGAGGGAAAGGCAGTCCATACAGCCTACCTTGACCTTGCAAAGGCTTTCGACACAATACCCCACTCGGGTATTGTAGAAAAACTTACCAGCTTAAATGTAAACCCATATGTCACAAGATGGGTTGCAAACTGGCTTAAGGACAGAACCCACAGGGTTAGAGTTGCTGGCGCTGTGTCAGACTCCAAGCCGGTCACAAGTGGTGTCACACAGGGCTCGGTCCTTGGCCCCCTATTGTTTGGCATCTACTTCTCAGAAGTACAAGCCAACATGGGAGGACTTTGGCTGACAAAGTTTGCAGATGACTGCAAACTGGGCGCCATAGTGGAAAGTGCATCGGACACGGATATCCTTCAGAAGGGACTCACGGAAACAGATAGCTGGTGCCAGAGCCATGGCCTGAAGTTAAACTCCAAAAAATGTATAGTCATACCCTTCGGGAAAAACAAGGTAACCCCAAGCTACCATATAGGTGGCAATCCACTAAGCACAGAAGAGGTTATCAGGGACCTGGGGACCCAGGTTGACAGTGGCCTTTCTTTTGACACTCACGTTGCTAAAGTGGTTAGAAAGACCTTCTACATTGCCCACCTGATCATGAAGGGATTCACATCCAGATCTAGTGAGGTCATTGTTCCCCTGTACTCTTCACTTATCAGACCAATGATCGAGTACAATGCCCCATTCGGGATGTATCTCACCCGACATCTGCAGCAATTGGAGAGACCCCAAAAGTTCCTCACCAAAAGGATAAAGGGACTCCAAAATCTGTCATATGCTGCCAGATTGAAGGAACTCCAGCTCTATTCAGTCGCATACCATCTGCTCAGAGGTGACATGTGCCTGACATACAAGGCCATGTCCAACCCGGAATTAATGGACATGCTCCACCTCAAAAAATCCAAATCCACCAAAACCACTAGAGCAAGCGACTTAAACCTTAGCACGGATATAAATAGGACGTGCTGGAGGGATAGATTTATCACTCAGAGACTCCCTATGCTGTGGAATAAAATCCCGGTCCATGTGAGGCAGAGCACCTCGCTGACTCTGTTCAAGAGAAATCTAGACCTGTGGATGGGAGATCGTAGGTTTACCCCGGGAATCATCTCTGTGTCACTACTGGACAGAGGCACAACAAACTAATGGGCACAGTATTTTTTCATATAAGGGGTGGCGTAAGCCACAAAAATTTGGGCTAGGCTTATAAATGCCTTAGGGCAGATAGCCTAGTATAAACCTATGAACCTATGAAGCTATAAAATAAAATAAATAAATTTTCTGCCAAATATTTGATCAGTGCCTAAGCTTTGGACCTTTTACATTCTGCTGTATACCTGGCACCTACCCAGGATCACTTGATGGTCCTTTCTGCCAGTTTGAGATCTGAGCACCCTCTTCAGTCTCTCTCTTCCTCATAGTGATGCAGGCCTTAAGTTTCTTTCCACCCTGGGGTTCTGTCACCTGTGGTAATTCTTCACAACATCCTACTCTTCCTCCTGTAAAGGCAGCAATGATATGGCTCCTGCTTGGTAATCAGATGCCCACAGGAATGCATTTTTGGTATTAAACATGGTGACTTTCATAAGATGGACATCAGGACTGAGATCCAGACTGCTCAAGTGGCAGAAATGAAATATGGACAGATGTGAGTGAACATGCCTTTCTCTTCTGGTATATAATGTCATGGGATGCATAATGTGGAGGTGCGTGTTCACCACGGCTGGCAGCCACCCATTTTGAAATGTGCAGACCAAGGGACATCAGAAAAGGAAATCCAAATAGTTAACTACTTCAGAAATCCCCTGATGGCAGAGCTAAATTGCTCAAGATGTGTCACTGAAATGTAAAAGACAATAAGAGAAAGCATTTAAAAAGGTGTACAATATCCAACTATCTTCACCAAGCAGTCACTAGCAGAATAGTGCCACAGCTTTGGTGTTCCTTTCCTCTGCCCTAACCCTTGTGCTCCTGGTGAATAAGGTATTTAAAATAATGAACAATAAAGATTTAACACAAAAAAAGATCAGACTCTTAAGTCTTAACAAGGTAAATTCTCCACAACAATTTAAGGTAAATTGAGATATTTCATTCTTTGTTTTGCTGTACTAAAAATTTCTAGGTATTTTACTACAGTTCCTATTCTGCTGTAAATTTTAGTATCTGTATTTGTGCTGGCATGTTATGTGGGGACTGGTATAAAGGTTAATGCTTTTACCTAACAGACACAAGGTACACAGTTTGATTCTCACCTTTGAAAGGGAAACTGTCTAGGCTTAAAATGGCCCACAAAGGCAGGTAGCTTAGTACTTGCTTATAAACCTATGAACCTATGTATTATAATGCGAATGACTATAATCTGTATGAAGTGTTTGTCTAATGGCTGAGGTTGTGGCTGTAAAGGGTCCATAGGCCAATTTATCCACCAATTAATACATTTAGTAAATAAGTGCACAGCAGTGACTTTCTTTGTGTGACTATTCTGCATTTAACATATGTTTACAATACAATGCAAAGAAATACTGCTAAACATGAAAATGGAAGTCTCTAACATCGTATAGTGTGGCAGTGCTGTTTAATATGAACACATTTATAATTCACCTTCTCATTTTTATTACGAAGAATAATACAACAGAAGCCCTCAAAGACAACATTTTTCTGTTCTTTGTTACTAGCTGCCAAATAAGTACAATGGGCCTGGAATTTGTGGTGTACATGCAGTGAGTCGTCCATGTATCAGCAGCCTTAAATTTAAATATATGTATACAGCATATTGAATATGTCTTTTTCTAAGTTGGTTTTGTTCTCAACACTAACCTTGGCCATCAGGGACTACTCGATTGGCTAGTCCAAAATGATATGCTTCTTCTGCTCCAATTGGGCGTCCTGTCAGAATAAGGTCCAGTGCCCTAGAAAGGCCAATCAACTTTGGTAACCTCACTGTGCCACCATCGATAAGTGGAACACCTAGAAAGCAAATGCAGCTCTTAAATAACCCATTTACATACACATAAAGAGAATCAGCAATTCTGAAATTTTGATTTAAAAAAAAAACATAGTGGGTGTTGCGTTACTGTTGTAGCCTATAACACTGACACATTATTACAAAGAAACTATATCGGCACATACACATACACGTATACACAGTTGTGGGTGTGTGTGTGTGTGTGTGTGTGTGTGTGTGTGTATGTATGTATATATATATATATATATATATATATATATATATATATATATATATATATATATATATATATCTATACACATACATACATATTAGTACTAAGCTAACTGCCCTTGCGAGCCATTTTAAGAATAGCCAGTTATCCCTTTTGAGACTCAGACTCTGCACCTTGTGTTTGAAAGGCAAACACCTTAACCTTGTGCACACATACATGTAAATATATATGATTATATTCAAACATGTTGTCAACTAAAATGGTCACCATTCAAATACTGAAACACACTCACTGACCACACAATAGATCTACTCAACACCGGATCTAAGGAAACTACATTAGTTTTCTATTCCAATCACTACACCACATCCCATGCTCACAAGCCACACTCACACACACAGCCACATCCTAACTTTCAATATTTTACATGGGGGGGGGGGGGCCTTCACTCTCTACACCATAGTAACTTACATATATTATCCCTATAGTAACAACAGCAGAAACCAAAGTGAAACACCACTGCAGTGCATTAGTCAACTAACCACGAATCAACTATAGCAGGCTGATGAACAAGATTTGTGGATAAAAAAGAACAGCTCCTACAGCTGTTAAAAAAAGTAACTACAGACATTACAAATTGAAACCACAGCTATCTAGCTGTCTATCTATCTATCCGTGTGCGTGCGCGCGTACACACACACACACACACACACACACACACACACACACACACACACACACACACACACACTACAGGCATGCACATGAATTTATGTACATATACATTATAAATCTATATAAATACATACACACACATATGTAAAGATATATACATATATTGATATAGATAGATAATCCATATATGCGAATGCATGTATTGCTGAACAGTTTTGTGGTCGTACAGACTGAATGAAAGTAATGCTGATAATGTCAAACTGCAGTTTTATTTCCTCTGGTAACATACCTGTGAACTGTCAAGACTTTTGCAGATTGTGCCTGATTTTATCTTATATGTTTTGCCTTTTACATTGTACAATATTTGATTTTGTGGTTATTACTGAAGATTACAGTAAGTAAACAATGTCAGGCACTGGAATTATGTACATGTTATTGCTGCAAAAGTGAATGTTGATAAAAAATCTGCTGTTCTATTAATGTTTTGTGAATTAGAGTAATATTTACAAGTTGTACCTGATTTCTGGGTATTATTCTCCACATTATTATTAGCTTTCTCCTGATTTTTTGTGCATGTAAGTTGAGTGGTATGGGTAGTACTGATTCCCTTTTTATGGGATATTGTATTTATTTTTGGTGTTGGTGCAACTGTGGAGCTCGGGTGTGGGGCTTGCTTCCCACATATGGCATGCGATGAAGATTCCTCCTCCCCTCAAAAAAAAGGCATGTTATTATTATAGCATGTATTTCAATGTTTTCTGTTTCTGTCAAATGATAATTCAGTTTGATTTTGAGTTTTTTGTTCTTGGTATTGTGGATGCTTGATCTTAGATGATAATATACTGTTATATGTATATACCACACACACACACACACACACACACACACACACACACACACACACACACATATACACATATAGATATACACACTTGCAGCTTATCTGGACTGAAGACTTAATTCAGTGTCAGTTTTCATAGAAATTCCTGTGTCCCAAATATTGTTATTACAGATTTCATGTTAGAGAGGAAACAAAGCGGTGTGTACTTATCTTTAAATTTGCTGAATATCGTCATATATATATAATGCCTATTGCCTTCAATATCTGGTAAGAAAAAGTATAGTGAAGACAGGTATTCATTATAGTGGTAGATCTCTGACACAGTCTTGCAACAGGTGACAACCAGTGAACCATCACAGCTCTTTTCACTGGTCGTTTGGGAATGTTATATAGCAGCAGTAATAGAGTCCAGTCTTTTAGTTGACAGAGGTCAAGTAATGTATGCACATATGCTCTAAGTGACAGCATACAGTTATGATTTCTCCACTGGTTCTGTGTAGACTAAACAGACAACATAATGGCCTGTAAAAATTGCATGGAAACTAATCAGATGACAAGTTAACGTCTTAAAACTGGAGGTGGAACTGTATATCATGTCATCTGTAACATGGTGACCTATGTAGAATGACTTGATAGTTCAACCCTAAACCACAAGGGAAGAGAAAGAAAAAAGGAATGGGTTATTTGCTGTCATGGGACTCTCAAAGACCTTTTGTTAGTAACAGTATCTCATATGACTACTACCGTATTTCAAAGAGTAATCTTTGGTAGAGACAACTCTTAGTGACCAGTTTAAAATGATCCTGAAGCCACAAATGATTCCATCCTGCTCAAATGAAAAATGCCATATCAAGGCTGAAATATTTCACAAAACTTCACCAAGGACTAGGCAGCTGAGACATTCCTGAAAAAGGGTATGGCGTTAATCACTTCATTAGTAGAGTGAATTTTTATGCTCACTGCTAAAGGCCCCAAGATTCTGGGAAAGCGTAACATATCTGGACACACATTATGAAAGAGCTTGTTTAGAAACTGGTCTACTTGCCCTGTCTATTGAAGAAAACAAATACCTAACTAATTATTCATTTAATTTGTTAACAAAGTAAGAAATCTATATACAGATATCTTTGTAAGAATTCATCAGAGTAAGTGACTAGCTCAGAGTCGCACAATATCCATGTTTATATTGCAGGGAGTCAAACCCAGGACTACAGGATAAATCTCAATAGCAGCTCATCGACTTAACCTTCAGGGCTTTGCTCTTCTTTCAAAGGCCCATCATGCAATTCAGACAGAATATTACCTACAGTTGAATGATAAGTAAGTGAAGAAATGCTTCCAACTTATCTGACCAATGCGTCTAGAAGATCAGGAACTAAATAGCCTGAATCATGGAAACAGATGTAAAGACCTTTAGCACAAACCTAGTTCATGGAAAAAGATGTAATAACCTTCAGCAAAAATACACCTCATGGGAAAAGATATAATAAACGTCTGCCCAAATGTAGGGTTCATTATGGAGTGCAGCTCTATTCTTAGACAACTGCATGTGGGGTAGCTTGCACGTCAGTGCCTAAAGCTACTGAATGTTACTGGCTCAGTTAGCTGTTACCTGTAACTAGATCCTCCATAAAACACACTTAAGCATGTGAATTGTGATTACTCAAACTAGCTTTTTCAGTGATAAACTTAGCCCACATAAAGGTATCACCAGACAAAAAAGGGGACCTCTAATGAATAGCTACTCTTACAAGAAAGGCTTAAATATAAGGTTCTTGTACTCAAAATGTGTCTGATGTTGGTAAGATACCAGCAGGCATCAATGAAAAGACAAAAAGGTATTTCAATGACAAAAAAGGCAAAACCAAGGACCTCTGTTATCGTTCTGACCAACATAACAAACTTCTTATATTCGCTTTCAGAAAGAAAATTGACAAAATGTTTACTAGCCTCTATAATTAGATCTTAAGCCTCTTGGAGGAGATTGTTGATAGACAGAATTGCAGCAGCTATGCTACGGAAATAAAAAAAGTCTTACAAACTTGATCAGGACCTTGGCCAGGACTGTCTGAATAAATGAGAAGATGGAAAATGCACAGCGATTCCTAGTATATTACAATGAAAAGTCATCAGCTGCATTTCATGTTTGTCTCATGTTTAAAAGTAACATCTACGTAACAGTGTATTGTACTGTGAAGAAAACAGATCCTTCTAGCTAGTTATACACCAGGCCATCTTAATACTGATTGTTTTTAGCTGATAATCTTGGGGAAGCAGTTGTGCTAATGGAGGAACTATTCAGGAAATGTGTACTCTCTTTGGCAATATTCTAAGTAGAATATGTCTGCCTTACTAAAAAAAAAAATCCAAATTTTTAATACATAATTTATTTATTTATTTATTTAACATTTGGTAACCAGGAAAGTCTGACTGGGTCAAAAGCCCATTTTCAGAGGAGGCCTGGGGAGAAAAGCTCCACAACAGAAAAGCATCATACAATATAATAAAAGCATTGGATTTACAATTAATATAAAATTTACAAACATGATCAACACAACTAACTAAACACACATTTATATTTAGCCCAAGCAAATTTGCAAAACAAAGTCAAGACAAGCAGCTGGTATATAAGGAAGGCAAAGAAATAAGGAGTAAGTAATTATATATATATATATATATATATATATATAATTTTTTTAATATTTATATAAATATATATATATATATATATATATATATATATATATATATATATATATCTACATGATGAACTCTACATGCTTATTATTGCTAAAAATTATAGTGAATAAAATAATTATACTAGAGGGGACAGAGACCCTAACATGAGGGCATAAATAAGATGAAGAGATGAAAGAACTAATGGGGGGGGGTAGATAATAGAAATAGGAAGGCAAAGAGGTTGGAGGGTAGTGAGAGGAAGCATGGTGAAGAGTCGGGGTGGAGTATGTGAAGAAAGAAGTGGAGATGGGGAAGTATGGGGAGGGAAGGAGCTGGAGAACTAACTAGTTTTGGAACAGGGGCAGATATATGACTTGGGAAGGAAGTTCTTTAATGTGAGTTTAAATCTCTTGAGGTCGATATAGCTGTGATACTTAAAGGTAAGGTATTCCAGAGTTTTGCGACAGTGTAGGAATATAGACACTGTCCAGCTTTTTTGTCAGGTCTGTTTAGGGTTACTAGTTGGTTATCTTCAGATCGTACAACCCCGGTAGGTATATATGTTTGGAGAATTGAGTTTGGTGAGGTACAGTTTTCAGGTTGACATATAATTTTATGGGATATAGTTAGCTGAAGATGGTTTACATAATTTAGAAATTCGAGCCAGTTAAGAACACTAAAAGCAGTACAGTGGTGTTTGCAGTAAGACACACCTACAGCAAATTTAGTAATTTTATTGTAGCATGATTCAAGTTTATTTTTTAGAGTAGTCTGTAAATTGGTCAGAATGGGGGACCCATATAGCAGAGAGGGGAGGAGGTATGTAGTGGCCAGAGTAGTTTTCATGGCTGTATCCATTAATCTTTTTTTACTGATACAGCATCCCTAATTTGTATTGTGTTTTCTTGATTGCATTTTGTATGTGCAGATCAAAGGTAACTTTACTGTCTATGGTCACTCTCAACAGTTTGGCATGTGAACCTACTTCAGTTTCAGTATTATTTAATGAATATATCTTAAAATCAGATGAGAGTGTCTTAGGTGCAAAAAGGAGGAGTTTAGTTTTATTGGGGTTTAGCAGACGTTGTGCACTGTTTAGCCAAGTTTCAACAGAGGAGAAGGTAGTTTGGGTTATTTGCTGAAGGTGTATTATGTTATTGGAGGAGGAGATAATGGTATAATCATTGGTGTATTGGATTAAGGAGCTTTGATGTGAGACTATTTATGAACGTATTGAAGAGGAGGAGTCCAAGAAGGCTCCAAGACTCCTATGTTGTTAGTTAGGTAGTGAGGGAAATGGCCTTGCCATTTTACACATTCTTGTCTGTCAGATAAGTAGCTGGTAAACCATTTTAGAGTGGATAGGGAAAGTCCAAGAGATGAGAATTTTTGTAATAGTTTTGGGCGTGAAACAGTATCAAAGGCCTCAGAAAGATCAAGAAGTATTACTGAGGTTATTAATCCTGAGTCTCTTGCTTTGTTAACTGTATCTGTAAAGGAGATTAGTGCAGTTGTTGCACTGTGTGATGGCCTGAAACCATGTTGGGTGGGTTACGTAACTTGTTCTGAAGAATGCGGTCAAGTAGTTGGATAGTGAAGATAGAATAGTGATGTGTTGGTAATTAGAGAAGTCATTACATTTCCCTCCTTTGTGTAAGGGAGTTATGACATATTTTTTCCAAAGAGAAGGGATGTCCAATTCTGTGATGGAATGGTTGATGAGAATGCTCACTGGATATGCGATAGCATCTGCAGGAAGTTTCAAGTGTTTGGAGGGGAGATTGTCAGCGGAAAGAGAACAGGGCTTTAATTTGAGTAGTAGTTTGTATATATGGTTAGTAGGTACAGGTTGTAGAGAGAGGAGTGGAAGATGAAGGTCAGTTGTAGTGATGTCTTGTGGGAGAAAGGGAGAAGATGAAGAGTGTATGGAAAATGTTTGTGAAGGAAACAGGCTAAGATTATTTGTGGAGTTAGGATTTATGGATTTAGTGGGATCATTGACTAATTTAAGTATGCTTTCTATAAAACGGCTGTTAAATGCATCTGCTATTTGGGATGGGGAGTTATAAGTAGCTGGAGATCGGTTTTCTTTGGAGCCTGTGGTTTGGAGTAAAGAGAGGCTGTGCCAAAAATGTTTTGGGTTTTTGTGGGAGGTTAATTGTTGTGAGAAGTACTGCTTCTTATCTTTATTTACCAATTTCTTTTTTGCTTGGTTGCGTTGTTGTCTATAGTTATGATGGTCTATGTCATTTTTATTCCTTTACCATTCCCTTCAGGCTTTATCCCTTATTACTAGTAAGCTTTCAGTGGATTTGGTTAGCCAAGGTGCATGGTTGGTTTTTGTTCTTTTAGTATGAAGCTGGGCTAGGTTATTGAGGGTATCAAGGAATAATTTACTGAAATGTCTGACAGCATCATCTAAGGGTAGAGTTTTTAGTATGGATCAGTTTAACAATTTAAGTATGGGGATAAAGATTTGTTAGTTAAAACTGAATAAATTGTGAGATGATTTATAGTTGTGGCATTTGGATGAGAGGGTAGTAGTTCTGTAAGTATAGACAGGAAGGTGGTCACTTAACTCATTACATCTGAGTGACTCCTCCGGGTGCATCTGCAGTTAACCCCTACTGATGCCTCTTGGTGTCAAATATTGCTTGTTCATATCTCCATCAATAATTCCAAAACCATGCTATGTACAATGTTTTAAAAGATTTCGTCTTAAAGCTTACATAATACCAAACTCAACTGTATTAATATTTGACCTCTGTCTAATGCAGGTAAATATATATCAACTGTTGTTTTTACGATATCAATTTATACAAGTAAAATGTTCACATTTTTCAAAATATTTCCACAACCAAGTAACAAAGGCAGAACTCCTTAGCCTCACATGAAAGCTCTCAGCTAGATGAATAAAATGTTGCTGACATTATGTGTGTAACTTGAGTGGTTGCTGAGATAGTGTAAGTTGTTACAAAATATTACATATTTAATAGTACTGTGTTTACTGTGACTTATAAAATTAATTTTAAGTTCTAGAACCTAAAGAATACTGCCCCAATAAAAAGTAGTTTGTGTTAAAGAGTTTTCCATTTATACTTCTTTAATTACACTTATGGTTCCAGAGATATGAACATCTGTTTGAAATGTGACAACATAATTTGATTCTGCGAAAAGGGTTAGGCTCTGCCGATTGGAAGTTACAGTGCAAACTTCTTGAGCTCCATTGGAGTGAATGAGTTAATATATCTTGAACAGTAACGGAATTGGAATATTTATAGGGATCAGAAACCAGTATCCAGTCCACAGTAGATCCTGGGTTACTTTTTTGAATCCTAGTTAGTGTAATGATGAGTTGTGTGCATCCATAAAGATTTATACTGTTTGCTGGGAAGTCAGGGTTTAAGTTTTACCAATTAATATTAGTGCCATCCATTATGATTGTTTCATTAGAAAGATTTTGTGATATCCAGGATAGGATGTATTCTAGAATTGGAATGTTGTGGCCGGGAGGAATATACAGAACTGTGATACATAGTTGCTTTATATTACTGATTTCCTAGAAGGCTATGAGAATTTCAGCAGTACAGAAAGAGGGAATGGGCTTGGGATAGGTATGTATTGTGAGAGAGTTGGGATAGATTAAGGCTACCCCTCCCCTTTTTTGAGTTTGGTTGGCTCTTACTATATTATAATCAGGTGGGAGCAGTTCAGTATCTTGGATAAATGTGTTTTGGTGTCTGGGGAGTGTTGGCATAGCCATGTATGTGTAACTCTGTAGTTTTGTTACAAATACTGCATATATTAAGAGTAACTAGAAGTAAATTTTTGGTGGAAGAAGTATTAAAAGAGTGAGGAGCACTGGGTCCTGGGTTTGAGTGGATGTCCCTATACTGGGATAAGTCAGAGTAGTGGGAAAATGGAAGTTATGATGATTAGGGTTTATTATATACTTTAGTTTTAAGAGGGGCATTGGTTTAGGTGAGCCTGGTTGAATTTTGAATTTAGATGGGTAGTAGTATATTTGAATCAAAGAGGTTTGATGATATGTTAGAGAAACTGTCTGTTTGTTTTCAAAGGTTCTGTTGGATGTGGATGATGCTTTTATGATATAGAATTGTTGGGGTTTGTTTGATGTAGTATGAGTTAAAAGACAGAGAAAAAGAGTAAGGGAAATGAGAAGGAGTATGGTAGGTTTAGGGAAAATCATGATGGTGTAGTATATCAGGAAGTAGAAAAGAAAGGGGTGTGCAGTAACAGAGTTTGAATAGAGGCTACAGGGTGGAGAACTGTTAGCAAGTTAGTTGAAGATAATGTATCAGGGTGGAGTGATGTAATAGTGTTTATAATGTTAAGGGTATGAGGCTGTTTATGACTGGATGGAAATGTTGATGGGGAGGAGCTGAAGTAAGTATAAATGTAAATTGAAGTGGGGGTGGGTGGGAATGGGGGTAGGGTGGGGAAGCTGAGTGAGCCCAACTGTAGTGAGGAGAAACAGAGAAGGCTGGACCATTTGGAAGCAGCATAATAAAAAAAACCCCAGTCAAGTAGGTTATAAACTGCTCAAACAGGAGAGGAGGTTTGTGAAAAGGCTAATAGGAAAACCCTAGAAAATATTCCAAACAAGGAAGGTGTCTACAGCTAGAAATGTCAACGAGAGATAAAAGAAAAGTACAGTTGTGTACACTTACCATAAATGTAGATGTTCGAGTGTATTCACTGTTGCAGTCATCACATTTGAGTTATTTGCTTGCAGTAGTCCTCAGTTGGCCTGATTAACAAAGTCTTGAGTTCTGCTTCAGTTGCTGTCTCTTCTTCCATGACATCAGGTCGTCAGGGGTATAAAACATGCAGCCGATGCCATTACATCAGTTTTTCTTGCCCCAGATGTCAGCTGCCCCTTAATAAGAGGCAATAAAACATATATATACAAATATACAAGGATATACCTCCAATAAAAAGGCAAATACACCAAAAAGGGTTTTAAGCATAGTAAAGAAGAGTAGAGGTACAGCCAAAAAAATCAGGGGGCTGGAGGGAGGGTAACCAGGGCTGCAACAGTGAATACACTGGAACATCTACATTTATGGTAAGTGTACACAACTGTACTATGTTCTTTGTGTTTCACTGTTGCAGTCATCACATTTGGGTAGATTCCCAAAGCTAAGGATGGGAGGAGGAATTTTGATAGCATTAGGACCAGTTACAAGACCCTGCAAGACTGCAGTGGCAAAGCTCTGGATTTAGAGAAAATTGGCAAATGGTAATGCTTGGTAAAGGTATGTACAGAACTCCAGGTAGCAGCTTCTAGGATGTCCCTGGTAGAAACACCTCTGAAAAAGGCTGTAGAGGTAGATGCAATCCTGGTTGAATGGGGTCTGATCCCCTGTGGGATAGGTTTTCCATGGTGCTTATAGCAGAAATTAATGCAATGGCCTATCCATTTAGAAATGGTTTGCTCTGAAATAGCCTTCCCCTCTGCCCTTGCAGCAAATGACACCAGCATTTGTTCATATTTCCTTTGAGGTTTAGTCCTGTCCAAGTAGAATCTAAGGAGTGCAGTATCTGTTCCCCTTTGTTCTTTGGATTAGGAAAGAAGGTTGGCAAACGAATGGACTGATTGAGAGCCACACTGGACACCACCTTGGGCATGAAGGAAGGATTGTTTCTGAGGGACACCCTGTCCGCATGAAAGATGATGAAAGGCTCCACCACCATAATGGCCTGTAATTCAGATACCCTTCTTGCTGAAGTGATTGCCAAAAGAAAGGCTGTTTTCCAAGAAAGGAATTTTAGGTCTGCACTAGCAGCTGGCTCGAAAGGAGAAAGAGTGAGTTTCTCCAATAAAAAGTTAAGGTCCCAGGCTGAAGTTGGGGATCTCCTGGGTGTCTTAATTTTTTGGCCCCTCTGAGGAACTGCCTGAGCAGGGGATGAGAGAAGAGGGGAGGTTCTGTGTTATAATGAGCAGAAATGGCTGAGGCGTGAATTTTGATGGAGGAAAAGTTAAGCCCCTTGTGAAGCATCTCAAATAAGTACTGTAAAATCTGAGGTAAGTTGGGCGCTGCTGTGCTCATCCCTTGAGACTGGTTCCAGGCACAGAATCCTTTCCATTTTTCAGCATAAGATTTTCTAGTACTAAACCTCCTTGCCTCTAAAATGATATCCATCACTGGTTTACTGAGGGATGGTAAGGAAGAGATTAGGTAATTAGCCAGGCAGCTAGGTACAGGGTTTGAAGCTGAGGGTGCAGGATCTGGTTTTCCTGCTGAGACAACAGGGTAGGGGTCAGAGGCAGGTGCCATGGGGCCAACAGTGACACACTGTGCAAGAGGGGGTACCAGTGTTGGTGTGGCCAGTCTGGTGAAATCAGTATTGTCCTTGGTTTGTCCTGTTTGATCTTTAGCAGTACTTTGGAGAGGAGAGGCAGAGGAGGAAAGGCATAAACTGATAGATTTTTCCAGCTGAAGGACAGGGCATCCACTTTCCAAGCTTGTTTGTGGGGAGTCCTTGTGCAAAATTTGTCCAACTGATAGTTCTGGGGGGAGGCAAACAGGTCTATATATGGGCTCCCCCATTTGTCAACATGTTGAAAATCTTTGGTTCCAGTTTCCACTCGTGTGGGTCCATGAGGTTTCTGCTTAGTCCGTCTGCCAGTGTATTTAGTTTTCCTAGCAGGAATTGAGCTTGAAGATGCACTTGGTAGCTCAAGGCTGTGTTCCACAATGCCATGGCTAGTCTGCAGAAGGGGAATGAATGGGTACCCCCCTGCTTGTTTATGTACCACATAACAGTGGTGTTGTCCGTCTTTACCATTAATTGTCCTGGAAGAATGTGGTCCTTGAAGGCTGTCAGAGCATTCTGTACAGCCAACATTTCTTTTTGATTGATATGCAGGTGCAATTGACTTGGGTTCCATTTGCCCTGAATGTACCTCCCTGCCAGGTGAGCCCCACATGCATAGTCTGATGCGTCTGTTGTTAGGGTTTGGGTGGTAGGGGGTAGAGTGAATGGTAGTCACTTGTTTTGGTGGCAAGCCTCTGCCCACCAACGAAACTCTAGACGTAGGCAAGGTATGATAGAAATCATTGCTTCTAGATCCTGCGAATGTTGACACTGTAGGCTTTTTAGATACCATTGCAGTTTCCTCATATGCAGTCATGCATATGGAATTAGAAGAATGCAGGAGGCCATGAACCACATGGCTTGCAGTATTTGCCTTGCAGATAGCAGGGTTTTCGTAGCCACTAGTTTGAAGTAGGTAGTCAGATTAATTTGTTTCTCTGGTGCGAGGAAAGCCATCTAGAAAGTTGTATTCAAGCTTGCTCCCAGGAATATAATTTGTTGACAGGGTACCAAGTGTGATTTCTTTTCATTTATGGTGTACCCCAGACAAGTTAGCACCCTTTGTACAAAGGCCAGATGATTCAAAAGTGTGTCCTGGCTTTCTGTCTGAATTAGACAATCGTCCAGGTATGGGTATATTTGAATATTTCTTTGCCTGCAAAATGTAATTGCTGGAGCTAGGCACTTTGTGAATACCAAGGGCGCAGTAGATAAGCCAAAGGGCAGTGCAGAGAAAGTACAGTTGTGTACCTACCATAAATGTAGATGTTCGAGTATATTCACTGTTGCAGTCATTACACTTGGGTTATCCTGCTGGCAGGCTACCCGCAGTCGGCCTGAATTCCAAAGTCTTTGTCCAGCGTCAGTTGCTGTTGCCTCTTCCATGACGTCAGTACGCCAGGGATATTAAAGATGCAGCCGACGCCATTTTCTTCAGTTTTTCTTGCCCCAGATGTCAGGTGCCCCCAAAAGGGTAGGCTAAAAATTATGCCAATAAAAATGCATGAACTAACATAAACATTACCTTCGCCTACAAGCAAATACACCACATAGGTTGTATAGAATAGAGAAGTACAGATAAGTCCCAGCAATGAAAGGGGGATGGTGGGAGGGTAACCTGGACTGCAACAGTGAATACACTCGAACATCTACATTTATGGTAGGTACACAACTGTACTATGTTCATCATGCTTCACTGTTGCAGTCATTACACTTGGGTTGAATCCCAAAGCTGAGGTTGGGTGGCTGGGCCTAAATAGAATTAGGAGTGGCTATGAGGCCCTGCAGAACTGCAGTGGCAAAGCCTGCTCTGGATTTAGAGTAAAGAGGTAAGTGGTAGTGCTTTGTAAAAGTGTGCACTGAAGTCCAGGATGGAGCCTCCAAAATGTCCTTGGTTGGTACTCCTCTGAGGAAGGCTGCTGAAGTGGCTACTGCTCTGGTTGAATGTAGCCTAATGCCCTTAGGCACTGATTTGCCATGTTGTGAATAGCAGAAATGAATGCAGTGGCCTATCCATTTTGAAATAGTCTGCTTTGAGATAGCTTTTCCTTGCGATCTTGCAGCATATGCCACTACGAGTTGCTCAGTCTTCCTGAAAGCTTTAGTTTTGTCCAAGTAGAAGTCTGTGTATGTCCAAACAATGCAGAAGTCTCTCCCCCCTTATTCTGTGGGTTTGGATAAAAGGTAGGCAAATGAATGGTTTGGTTAAGAGCCACACTGGACACTACCTTAGGCATAAATGTTGGGTTTGTCCTCAAAGAAACCCTGTCTGGATGGAAAATTATAAAAAGTTCCACCGCCATTAGTGCCTTTAACTCTGAGACCCTTCTTGCTGAAGTTATTGCTAGGAGTAGAGCTGTTTTCCATGATAAGAATTTTATCTCAGCTGTATTGTCTGGCTCAAAAGGAGGCAGTGTGAGTTCTTCCAAGACAAAATTGAGGTCCCATGCAGGTATTGGCGCTTTCCTTGGAGGTCTTATGTTTTTGGCCCCTCTGAGGTACTGCCTTAGCAGTGGATGTGAAAAAATAGGTGGGTCCGTATTGTAATGAGCTGAAATGGCAGAGGCATGGATCTTAATTGATGAAAAGGATAGGCCTTTGTCCAGCATTTCAGTTAGGTATTGTAAAATCTGAGGAATATTTGGTACAAGCGTGTCAATTCCTTGTGCCTGGTTCCAGGCACAGAATCTCTTCCATTTTTCTGCATAAGATTTTCTGGTGCTGGGCCTCCTGGCCTCCAAAATAACATCCATAACTGCTTTAGAGAGAGGTGTGTTCTGAATGGTTACATTATCCGCCATACAGCCAGACTTAGGGTTCTGAGTTGGCTGTGCAGGATCTGATTGTTTTGTTGGGTCAGTAAATGAGGAATTTGAGGTAATGTCCAGGCTGGGCCTTGAGACAAGCTCTTTAGGATTGGGTACCAGTGCTGGCGTGGCCAGTCTGGGGCAATCAGTATAATTTTTGGCTTCTCTTGTCTGACCTTTAGGAGTACCTTGGGGAGGAGAGGTAGTGGAGGAAAGGCATATACTGTAAGGGTTTTCCAGCTGAATGATAGAGCATCCAATTTCCATGCTTGCTTGTGATAAGTCCTTGTGCAGAATCTCTGTAGTTGGCAGTTGTGAGGGGAGGCAAATAGATCTATGTCAGGACACCCCCATTTCCTTGTTATCATGCTGAAGATTTGTGGATCTAGTTTCCACTCGTGAGGATCCATGAGGCATCTGCTTAGTTCGTCTGCAAGAGTATTTGTCTTTCCTGGCAGGAATTGTGCTTGCAGGTGTACTTGATAAGTCAATGCTGTGTTCCACAAAGTCATGGCTTGTCTGCAGAGGGGGTAGGAATGTGTGCCTCCCTGCTTGTTTATGTACCACGACTGTAGTATTGTCCGTCTTTATCAGCAGTTGTCCTGGATGAAGTAGATCCTTGAAAGCTGTCAGGGCATTCTGAATAGCTAGCATTTCTTTTTGATTGATATGAAGATGCATTTGGCTTGCGGGCCATGTGCCCTGAATACATTTTTTCTGCCATGTGGGCCCCCTAGGCATAATCTGATGCATCTGTTGTTAGTGTCTGCCTGGCTGTGGGTAAAGAGAATGGCTGTCCCTTGTTGTGGTGACAGGCCTGTGCCCACCATCGAAACTCCTGTTGCAGGCAGGGAATGAGGGTAATTAATGTTTCCAGGCTGTGGCAATGTTGAGTCCAAACACTTTTTAGATACCATTGTAGTTTCCTCATATGCAGTCTTGCATATGAAATTAGCAGAATGCAGGATGCCATGAAGCCCAAAGCCTGCAGAATTTTTCTTGCAGATAACTGGGTCTTTGTTGCCAACATTTCAAAGTAAGAAGTCAGTTGCCTTTGTTTGTCTGGCGTGAGATAAGCCATCTGGGCAGTTGTATTTAAGCTAGCACCCGGGAATATTATCTCTTGAGAGGGTACTAGTTTTGATTTCTTTTCGTTTACTGTGTACCCTAGGCAAATTAGTAATCTTTTTACAAACGCCAGATGCTTTAGTAGAATGTCCTTGTTCTCTGCTTGAATAAGGCAGTTGTCCAAGTAAGGATATATTTGAATTCCTCTTTGTCTGCAAAAAGCAATTACTGGTGCCAGGCATTTTGTGAAGACCCTGGGTGCAGTAGATAAGCCAAAGGGCAGTGCAGAGAATTGGTAGTGCATTGAGCTCGCTATGAATCTGAGGTATTTTCTGCAAGATTGTCTGATTGGGACATGCAGGTATGCCTCTTGTAGGTCCAAAGTTACAAGCCAAGCCTTCTTGCCCAGAATGGGCAGAAGCTGCTGCAGAGTCAACATTTTGAATTTTGGAACGTCCAGAAAAGTGTTTAGAATAGACAGGTCCAGTATTGGTCTAAAGGCTTTGTCCTTTCTGGGTACCAAGAAAAGTCTTGAGTAAAATCCTTGTCCCTGCTCTTGCTGTGGTACTCACTGAATGGCCCTCATGTCCATAAGGGATGAAACTTGCTTTTGTGCCTCTGCCCATTGATTATGTGGCAGGTCTGGCATACCTTTTGCCTTTGGCAGGGTGTGAAAGTGGAACCTGTAGCCCTGAGACACTATATTCAAGACCTATTTGTCCTGGGTGATCATGTGCCAATTTTGTGAAAAAAGTGCTAGTTTTCGCCCTAAGAGGGCTGTCAAAAGATAAGTGCTTGGTGCTGGCAGTAGAAAGTCATTGGGACCGTTTCCTATATGGCAGGCTGTGATTTGTCTTCTCCGCTTTTGGAGGTAGAAGCACCCCATTGTTTAGGCCTGTATGAGCCTTGGGGCTGGGATCTGTATCTGCCTCTTTGTGGCCTGTCTGACCAATTCTTTGAAGGTAAGTTCCTGCTAAATCTGGGTGGCTGTACCTGTAAGAAATCCTTAACTGTCTGCATAGATTTCGCTTTATCCTCCATTTTCTTCAGCACCTCTTCTGCCTTAACACCAAACAAAGTATCATGCTGTAATGGAGCATCCAATAATTTTGCTTTAACATGATCAGGCAGATTTTGTTCCTTTAACCAAGCATGCCTCCTAATGACAGAACCCGTGACAGCAGCCCTGCAAGAGGCCTCCAGTGAATCAAAACCACATTGCAAAGTATGATTTCCTACTTGTTCAGCTGCATGCAATAAATCCTGCATTTCCTTGTTTTCTGGACATTCAGAATTTGTCAACATTTTCTGTTTTAGCAGTGACATTGCTGATATTTAAGCATATGAAACTGACAATTTAAAGCCCTTACAGCCAAGGTAGCAGAAGTGTAAACCTTTTTCCCCCATCTGTCCAGTGCCCTTGAATCCCTATCAGAGGGGACAGGGTTTTTTGCCGTGGAAGCCTTGACCCCCTTGGGACCCTGAGATATAGTTTCTGGGTCAGCAGCAGGGTTTTTATATATAAATTTATGAGAATCTGGAACCCTGTAGTATCTGTCTGGCTTAAAAGGTGCAGGGGGTAAAGAGTCAGGAGACAGGCCGGACTCTGAAAATACATCATCTACAATGTCTAGAACAGGTGGAATAGCAAGAGGTCTGTGCTGAGGTAGTAAAAGAAAGTCTCTGAGCCTTTTCTTAGATTCTGAGTAATCTTGGCTATCCCAGTGAAAGTGCTCCCTCGTGGTATGCAGGGTTTCCCCAAAAGAATAATCCTCAGGAGGAGAGGCTGAAGGGATAGAATCTTCAGCATCAGAATCCTCATAGGGAGGAAGAGAGCATCCCTGTTCAGAAATGGAGTCAGAGGAAATGGAAACCTGATCTGAAGATTCATATTCTGTCTCTTGCCTAGGCCTCTTATCAGTAGGGGGATGGGAACCCCTGATCAAAGCAATTAGGTCTTCGGCCATTTTAAGCATCTGTTTTTTAGGCATGGAAGTCTGTCCAGGAGAACGCTGTACTTGTTCCCTTGTCTTTAGAGGTGCTTTAGTCTTTGCCTTTGAAGCTAAGGTTGGCTTTACATATAACTGTGTAGGTCTGAAAACACCCTCAGAAGCCGATGCCTGCTCAGTGGCTCCGGACCCATCTGAGGGGATAGTTTCCGAGTGTCCAATATCTTGAGTTTCCATAGGCCTAGTTGGCTCAACGTGGGAGTCGGAAGCGGCCTGTGGCTCTGAGGTAGCGGGTGTCAGGGGCTGCAAAAGCGCCTCACTGAGAACTGGCAAACCAGCGACTGGCCTAGCGGAAGCCTCGCCATCGGTTTTGGACCTCGGATGCCTGTCCTTTTCCTTGCGCTTTTTATAAACTCCGGTCATCGGCTGTTCCAATGGCATTATATAATTAAATCTTCGGCCAAAGTAATGAAAGGCAAAATCATACCGACGCTTAATAGTGCGTTGGTTAAATCTAGCACAAAACCGACAGCTAGCAACATCGTGGTCAGGGCCTAGGCAAGGAATACAGTAAGAATGAAAATCCTTATGAGGTATTTGCTTCCCACAAGAAATACAATTGTTAACTTTTTCTAACGTCGGTCTGGAGCAAGAAAAAAGTTTCCCCAATGGGGTACTTAGCTTTAATGAAGACTTTGGATCTGAAATTCAATTTTGAAAATCTCAGGAGTCGGACGAACGGCACTTGCGAACTGCTTTTGCTTCGGGCACCGCGCGGCAAGAAAGACTGGAGAAAATGGTGTTGGCTGCATCTTTTATACCCCTGGCGCACTGACGTCAGGGAAGAGGCGACAGCAACCAACGCCGGACCAAGACTTTGGAATTCAGGCTGACTGCGGGTAGCCTGCCAGCAGGATAACCCAAGTGTAATGACTGCAACAGTGAAACACGATGAACATCTGACAGTGTGTGTAGCCTGCTTTGAAGCGTAGATATCTTCTGCAAGATTCTCTGATTGGGATGTGCAGGTATGCTTAATTTAAATCGAGTGTTGCCAACCAGGCATCTTTTCCTAGCATAGGAAGCAACTGGTGAAGAGTCAGCATCTTGAATTTTGGGATCACCAAAAAGGTGCTTAGAGTAGACAGGTCCAGGATAGGATGCCATGAATTGTCTTTTCTGGGTACCAGGAAAAGTCTTGAGTAGAAACTTTGTCCCTTTTCCTCTTCTGGTACAGTCTGAATAGCTTTTATGCTTCAAAGAGAGAGTACTTGCTTTTTAGGCTCTGCCCACTGATTTGGGGGTAGATCTGGCCAACCGTTTGGGTTTGGTAACGTGTGGAAGTGAAATATGTATCCTTGGGACACTATATTTAAAACCCATTTGTCCTGGGTAATCAGTTCCCAGTTTTTTGCCTGCAGAGCAATCTTTCCACCTAAAGGAGCAGTCAGTTGAGAAGTGCTTGGAAGTTTTAAAGTCAAGTCATTGAGACAGCTTTCCATAGGGGGGGGTCTTACTACTCTCTGATTTGGAAGCGGAAGCCCCCCACTGCTTAGTCTTGTGCGTACCCTGGGACTGAAACCTGGGGCTAATGCTGCTTCTGGGTTTGGATTGAGAAGGCCTGGAAGAGGCAGGAAAGGACCAATTCTTAGAGGGCCAATGCCTACTAAATCTTGGAGGCTGAACTTGTAGGAAATCTTTAACAGTTTGCATAAATTTAGCTTTTTCCTCCATCTTTTTTAAGAACTTCTTCTGCTTTGTTGCCAAACAGGTGGTCCTGATTTAAGGGAGCATCCAACAATTTAGCTTTAACATGATCAGGCAAAGATTGTTCCTTAAGCCAAGCATGCCTTCTAAGTACAGACCCAGTGACAGTAGCTCTGCAAGAGGCCTCTAATGAATCAAACCCACATTGCAAAGTATGTTTCCCAACCCGTTCAGAAGAATGCATTAAATCCAGTAAATCTTTATTTTCAGCACAGTCTGGAATCAACATAATTTTCTGTTTAAGCAATCCAATAATATGTTGCTGATGCTTTAACATATGAAACTGACAGTTTAAGGCCCTAACGGCCAAGGTCGCAGAAGTGTATACCTTCTTACCCCATCTATCCAGAACCCTGGAGTCTCTATCAGAAGCGGTAGGATTTTTGGCAGTAGAGGCCTTAATGCCCCAGGTCCCTGTGAAATAGTCTCGGGATCCGCAGTAGGATTTTTAAAAAGGAACTTGTGAGAATCAGGAACCCTGTAATATCTATCAGGTTTTCTGGGAGCAGGAGGCAAAGAATCAGGGGCCAAACTAGATTCCGAAAGGCATCATCAACAATGTCTAGTACAGGAGGGATAGCTAAAGGCCTGTGTTGAGGCAGGAGTAAGAAGTCCCTAAGCCTCTTTTTAGAATCAGAGTAATCCTGGCTTTCCCAGCAGAAATGCTCCCTAAAAGTATGCAAAGTTTCACCAAAAGAGAAATCCTCTGGAGGGGAAGCAGAAGGAATAGAGTCCTCTGCATCAGAATCCTCATAAGCAGATAAAGGTAAATCCAGGTCATTAGAGGAAGCAGAAATTTCAGAATCCTGGTCAGAAGATTCATAAACAAATTCAGTCCTAGGTCTCTTAGAAGGGGATGGTTGGCTTCCCCTGATTAAAGTTATAAGGTCTTCAGACATTCTTATTTGTTTTTTAGGCATAGAGGCCTGAAAATGCGGCCTGGGCATCGGTTTTCTAGACATGGTTCGAGCATTAGGCCTTAAAGAAGAAGGTGGCATCGGTTTAATATGCAAGTCCATAGACCTGAATACACCCTCAGAAGCCGGTGCCTGCACAGTGGCTTCGGACCCATCCAAGGTACAGACATCCGCAGGTTCCACAGTTGAAGCATCTCGCTGCATACCGGACTCCGAATGGGTCTCAGTAGAGGCCTGTGAATCAGAAGTAGCGGGTATCAGGGGCTGCAAAAGCACCTCACTGAGTACCGGTGAACTGGCGACTGGCTTAGGAGAAGTGTCGTCAGTAGCTTTGGACCTAGGCGGCCTGTCTCTGTCTCTGTCTTTATCTTTGCGTTTTTTTGGAAAACCAGTAGTGGGATGGCTTACCGACGACATCTCTGGATAATTGAACTGAGAACTGAAATATTTAGAAGCATAAATATACAGACGGTGGATAGTTCGTTGGTTAAATTAGGCACAAAACCGACAGCGAGGTATGTCGTGGTAAGGGCCTAGGCAAGGAATACAGTACGAATGAAAATCTTTATGAGGTATTTGCTTTCCACAAGAAATGCAATTATTAACTTTTACTGACATTGGTAATGAGCAAGAAAAAGTTTCCCCAATGGGGTATTTAGCTTTAGTTGAAGACTTCGGTTCTGAAACTCAAAAACGAAAATTTCAGGAGTCGGCCGACCGGCACTTACAAACTGCTTCTGCTTTGGGCACTGCATGGCAAGAAAGACGGATGTAATGGCGTCAGCTGCATGTTTTATACCCCTGATGACCTGACGTCATGGAAGAAGAGACAGCAACCGATGCAGGACTCAAGACTTTGTTAATCAGGCCGACTTGAGGGCTACTGCAAGCAGATAACCCAAATGTGATGACTGCAACAGTGAAACAAGAAGAACATCAGTGGTAAAGCGTTAGACTGCAGGTGAGCTAGTGCTAGAGCTGAGCTAATACGTGGTATGCATGTGGAAAACATAGGAGAGTAATACCCACTACCTTGGCTGTGGAAGTCAGAGGCAGGAAAGTCAAAACAAAAAAGGGAAGGAGAAGAAAATTAGAGCATAGTATGGTGATGTAAGAGGAGCCAGTGCAATTAACAGGAAGAGACACAGTGTTATAATAGCTCTACATACATTAAATTAAGGAGGTTTGAAATTTTCCAAACAGGGACTTCCTTGCTGTGACAGCCATCTGAATCCTGTATGATTCAGTCAGGGCTGCAGGTTAAAGATGAAGGGCAGTGGCAGGGTGTATGTAACATTAAATTAAGGAGGTTTTGAAAATTTCAGGGTTCCTTTCAAAGAGGGATTTCCTTGCTATGAGAGCCAACCGTATCCCATGTGATTCAGTTAGGGTTGCAAGTTAAATACATAAAGCACTGGCAGGGTGTAAGCAATCTTGCAGCTTAAATGAAAGTAGTTTCAAACAATAAGCAAAGCAACATTAAAAATGCCATTCGTACATCACCAGGTGGCCGCAAGTAAAACTGATAGAGGCAGACCGAGAGAAAGAAGCCAGGGAGTCTACAATGTCAGACTGAAATAAGTCAAATAATAATTAGCCTAACAGCCATAATCTGATACATCTTTGGTACCTACTAAGGTGTCTTGCAAGCATTGGCCTTTTGGTAGATGGCCTGCTACTCCCCAGTAGGCCACACTTCTGTAAAAGTTTGAGGGCACAAAGCAGAAGACCTGTGCATTATTTCTACTAAAGACTGAGTAGCCAGGGAAGAATGTCTTACAGAACAGCATGAGTGCAGCAGGGTTTCTATTTCAGAAGTTGAAGAAATGAATGTGTGGCGGGTGCTCAGTCAATGGAGATGAGTAAAGAAACCTTAGAGAATATCAGCTGTGTTTGTCTGGGGATTAGAAGGCAAGTTCTCCTAAAGTGGTCCTTTGAATTCCTGGTTCTATAAAGGGATCAGCGAAGACTTGTTCAGACTCACAGTGCTGCTAATTTAGAAAATACCTGAACAATAAGAAGAATTTCCACTGAAGAACCAAGCAACTGTCATCCAGTATGAACATGTGATTAATCTGGAATGCTGAAAAAGATAGTCATTACTGAAAAGCACTAGGTAAATATTTTTACAGTTAAGGAGAGAACAAAGTGATGGTAAAGAACACAAAAAAGGCAGTAAGCTTACTGAAAACAACAAGTATATTGTGATAGTTTTATAGAATGAGAAGTAAATAGAGGTATTTTCCATATCCAGAACAGCCATCCAGTTTTCAAAACTTAAAAAAAGTATCATTCTGAGTGAATATCAATTTAAGCTTACTCAGCTCACTGTATAGAGTACACTGAATGAGACCAAAATTAAGTTTTAATCCTCCCAAGATTCTGAAATATATTTTTTCTGCACAGGAACTTGCTAAGTAGCCCTCTTTTGATTCAAAACACTGGTTTCTGCTAGAAGAAACAATCCTGTGATTCCAGGGGTTGGAGCATATTGAGGGAGGGCATCTTTAAGTTTACTGTGTATCTTATAATACTGAAGACTAATGAATTAAGTATATTAATTTAGAAACGGAAATGCAGATAGAAGTGTCCTCTGATTTAATTCTTGAAGAACTTAATAAAAATGGGAGGGGAGGCATCATTCCTTTCTTCTTTTAGATTTGGAAAATGAGCAGGAGGGTAGAATTGTATGAAGTACTTCTTGCAACAGTGAAAGATCAAATATCCTTTTTGTCATAGTGCTGGATGAGTTGATGACAGGAGGTACTGCCAGCCATGCCAGGAGATGTAGGGCAGTAGATGTGTAACATATGCCAGCACAGCTAGCTGGAATTTTGTTAAGAATTATATGTCATTTGCATATCAAACTGATTTGTACAGATGCTTGTGTTGAAAAATGTATATGTAAAGCTGCTTGTGTTAAAATGTATTAACAGTGTGCCCTGCTGGAAAGAAAAGACATGTACATGCATTATTGTAACTGAATTAAATGTATATGTTTTGACAGAGGATACTGGAAGAGAAAAGGTTAATCTCAAACTTCAAAACTAGTACAAAAATTAAACTACTAGGTCTAGGCCGTAACGATGTTATCTCACACTTTTGAATGAAGCCAGAGACACAATGTTTGTAAGAAATAAGGTTTATTAGCTCCTGTAGGAAGAAGGGATGTGCTTTATGGTTTTATGACTTCCAGATGCTGCAGCAGATCTGAACAAAGCTCTCTGTGTATGGTGGCACATAGGTGCTAAAATCCTTACAGCTTCTAGTGATGGGGGATAGTGTAGGAAACAGAGTCAGATGGCCAGATGTATGTGATGTCATTCTGTACACCAGAAATAATATTTAGATATTAGTAGGAAATTGTTCTCTGTATTCTGCATTCTGTTTTGGATTTGACAACAAGGACCACTCACCCACATCATCTTGCCTTCCTCTATTCAGTAAGTAGGAACAGTAATTTTCTAGATCAGTCAGGAAAACATAGGGAGAATAGTTAAGTATTGTTTTCTGCAACTGTCTGACTCCTTCCAGTTGTGTTTTGTTCAATATTTCCTATGACTGAAACTCTGGTGTTTACTGCAAATAGATATTTCATATTTTCATGTTTTTTTATCATTTATTATTGAATATATTTAAATTTTGCATTGTGGCTGGTCCTTTAAGAAAAAAATATTTATGTTTTGAGAGTATCTGCATGTATTTATTTGGTGATACCTTTGGAAATTCCTGAAAGCCTTGCTGTTTGGTCAATATTACCATTTGTATTAATATTAATTTCACTCAGTATAATCAGGTACCCTTGCATGATCCTTAAGTAGCTGGCTTTGTAGTGCCTGGTGGCAGTGATAACTATGTTATAGTCTGAGCAGAAGGGGGCATAGCTAGTAAACCTGTGCCAGACTTTCTCAAGTGTGTGTGTGTGTACAAATCAAATCTCAAAGTGTGTGTGTGTGTGTGTGTGTGTGTGTGTGTGTGTGTGTGTGTGTGTGTGTGTGTGTGTGTGTGTCAGCTACTTGGAGCAGGGACATGAAGCACTGGTTTCTCAAAGAGAGCTGTGGAGGACTTGGCTTGGGCACTCGGCAGAGGACTTAACTCTGAAGCTGTTCCAGTGGGGAGTCTTACTGGGGACCTGGATGGAGACAGATACAAAATCCAGATACCGGACTTACTGTGTTACCTGTGTACTCTTAAGTGAAATTGTGCTTGATGCAGGCAGGTCTGCATCTAGAAATACTTAGTGTAGTCATTTGTATTCCAAATGAACGTCCCTCTCCACCGTCAGTGGTGAGGATTGAGGTTCCTTGATTACTGGCCCAGAGTTGGGATATCACAGGTTAAATGACTCTGAAAGAAAGATTAAACCTGGCAAGACTGAGAAGATAAAGTCCAGTGGCTGTGACTTTAAACATGGTGCAAGTAAGTGCTTCCCAGCTGTACTAGACTGTTACTACTAAAAATGGGAGAAATAATAATGATAGCTCTTAGAACTAAACTGGTAAAATAACATGAACATTCATAAGGAATTAGCATAAAGCAGAAGTTACATTGATCAGCCTCTTCACAAGCATTGGTGATAAGCAGGGAAATAGTCTTTCTTTGGAAAATCCTCATTTTGGTGCAGTGTGAAACACAGGCACCACAAAGACATCCAGCTGGTAATTCAAATGCAGACTGGATAATTCCAACTTTGGGGAAGAACAAGAAATGCAGTGCAAAAAAGAGCCATCATTTTGTCATCATGCAATTAGACTATGTTCCAAACTGTGGTAGGACAAGGTTGTACATTTGCAGTTACTTTGTCATCCTCATATATGACCTTTCTTAGCAAGAGGTTAATCTTACTGATTAAGAAGGTTATCACCATACAACAAATTCTGATACCAGAATATACCAAGACCAACTAAAAAGTAACGAAAAAAACTTAAAAGGAAAGGAAGAATAGGGACCACTGTCAAGGCAGAACCATACTCACATCTACAATTATTGTGTGTACCTTACAGAAGTGCGCTATGGCATTTCTTTGCCCCTGTTTTCACAATGCTGGACAGGTAGGATGCAATGCTATTCTTCCAAAAGTTGTGTGGTGAAGGCTCTAACAGGTACTCTCTTAAAAAAACTACCATAGCAAAACATCTCTACCTTTGAGACTGCAAACATTTTCTAGTAATTGGTAAATGCATGGACTCTTGACCATTTAGCACATACACACCTGGCTAGAGAACTTATTCACTGGAAAAAGGCACCAGAGGCTGCCACTACTTAGTAAAACAAGTTCTAATCATTCCCTGAAGATGCTTTCCTATGGAAATGTAAAAGAATGTACAGAAACCAGAGTAAGCAACTACATGTGCATTCTTATTATATCAGTTGGCCTGTTAGAGGTCCCTCACTGATGTCACCTACTTTTGGGTACCATTTCATCAATCAGAACTCAGCATTTTCATCAAAATCCTTCCTCATCAACTAACAAAGGAACAAAGGAAGAAAATGTTTAATTCTGTTAGCATAAATACACATAAAGAGCTTGTAATCATTGTTTAACAAGGATATAGGTCTATACGAAGGAACATAATGACAAATATTTATCTTGCTTTAAAATGGGAGAAATAGGCATATATTTCAAACAGGGAGGAATACTTGATCAGTTTTTGACTAAAAAAAATATTTGTAATAAAATAACTAACTCCTCATTTGGAGCTAATTTATATAATTCAGACATAAATCCATCATTGTCAGGAGCTTTATTATCTTTTAACTTTTTCTTTTATTTCTACCATCATAATGAGTTTGTTTTCTTCACTTGATCCTGAGTTGATTTATTACGTTTAATATTTCTTAAGACTGTTCTAACTACTTTTTGTGTTATATCTTATGAATTATAAAGTTTGTTATAGCAATTTCTAAAGCTATCCAAAATCCCTTCTAGATCTGTAAATTTTCTATTGCTGCCCATCACGGTAATTTATTTAATATGATTAGATTTTATCATTTTTTTTCCAATAGCTGACTTACGCATACTTTTAGGACTTCAAGAATAGGATTGCAATTTTGTTCTTTCTAAGCTAACTGAAACTTTATGTTGGAAAATTCAGAGATATTTTGTGTTCAAACATTTCATTTCGTTTAGGAGAATCGTATTACCTTTTTGAATATTGTTTTAGATTATCAATTTTTAATTGCAAATCTCATAATTGTTTATCCCTTTGATTTCTTTCATTGATGTATCAATGCATTATTTTACCATATAAATAAGCCTTTAAAGAATCACAGAGAATCACATATGAAACTTCATCATTATTATTATCTACAAACTGTTGAATTTCCTCAAGAAACCACTTTTTAAATTCCTTTAATGTTATATATGCAATAACCTATTGCAAGAAGCTGAACTTTTACGTTTAACTATAACATCATATGTAATAGCATTATGATCTGATAAGGGGTGAGAGATCACTAACTTTCTCTAACCTAGACACTAAATCTTTGGATATAAAGACTGTATCTATTCTAGACTGATTTCCAAATCTGTATGAATGACGAGTGTAAAACAATGAATTAGATACAGAAAAGTCACAAATATCTTTAGAATTAAATAATTCAACAAAATTTAATAAAGACTTAGCTGATCTTAGATATTCTAGGCTTAACAGATACATGTATATACTTCACTTAATAAGCAGTTAAATTCACCATCCATTACCAGACTTCCTTTCATATTTGAAGTTATAATATCTAAATATTTTTGTTAAATTTAACTCCAGTTCCTGGAATCCAATAAACATTTACTAAAGTAAAAAGTCTTCCTTATCTTTCTGATACTTTTATACACATCATTCCTGTGCTGCCACTTTAAAAGCTGGTAATTTTAGGCATTAAAATAGAATTTCTCCAAAGAATTGCAGCGCCTCTTCTCTTTTCTTAAAAATTTAGAGCTGACCAAGACTGTATAGTCCTTTGAATTTAGTCTATTGATATCATTATGAATTAAGTGCTTTTCTTGCAAAAAGAGAACCTGAGCTTTAAATAAATTCAAATATTTAAGTTTCCCATCTTACAACCATTACTGAGCTCATTTACATTAATCAAAAATTTTTTTAGATAAGACATGCTTTAACAATATAACAAGAAGTCATATAAAATTCAGCTACTAATAATTTTCTCCCTAAGCAATAGTTCGAATTACACATAAATACAAAGAAAGAGAACAGAACTGCAACATGTAAACATGCTTTAAAAATTGACAGTGACTAAATTTAGAACTTGTATAAGCGTAATCATTTATTATTTATTTATTTTATTTTATATTTGTTAACCGGGAAATTCCAACTGGACCAGGTCCATTTTCAGCGGAGGCCCGGGGAGAAAAGCTCCAGCATCAAGTTATACAAATACAGTACATCCATCATAATACACAAAACAGGTTACATCATGTATGCTGAGCATAGTAATATAACAAGAAATTAATAAAACACTCCAGGTTAAAGAAGATATAGAACATAGGTAAAAAGACAATGTCAGTTATACATTGGTAAAAGAAGAAAATATATCAAGTAAGATACTACAGTTAAAAAGTACCCTTTCAGATGACCAAGCCTACATGGGATCAGAGATCCAGCATGCGATCACAGATGAGTTTGAGGAGTTAATAGCAGGGTGGGTAGGGTTATGTGATACAAGGGCATAACCAGGTACTAAGAAGATGCAATTTGAGGGAGTTTTTGAATATGGATGTGGAGGGGGCAGTGCACAGGGATAGGGGAAGAGAGTTCCAATTTCTGGCAACCTATATAAAAGAAACAAAAGGTATTAAGTATGCAATGGTTAAACAACAGGGATTAACTATTATCAGAAAAATAAAGTGTGTGTGTGTGTGTGTGTGTGTGTGTGTGTGTATACACACACACACACACACACACACATACACGCATTAATATAGAAAAAATATGTATTATTAAGAATTGACTATATTTAAGTTAATACATTTCTTTCTATTGACATTTATTTCATCCTATCTTCTCAACTCTTAATAACTTTCCCATAAAATGTTTATCCATATGTAAGCTTTCTAAAATGTACATAAATATTTACTAATTAAAGTGAATGTTGTTTCAAAACATTAAACAGGTCACTCAATATATATATTAAATAGACTACTAGACTAGTTCTTATATGAATAAGTGTTTAAAATATAATAACTACATAAATCCAATTAGAAATGATCAGCTTACAAAAAGAAAATGTATATATGTTTGTTTTTATTTCCCTTTTTACCAGTTGTTGTCCCAGCCCAAAACTCTATCTGCCCAGATAGCCTCGCTTCTGTTGAAACAACTTGACAGTCAAGTCCACAAGAGCTGATGTATGCTGCATCAGGCAAGAACTAACAACAATACAAAGAATGTTTTAAAACCTAAAGCATAGGTCTAACTTTCTTTGCAGTTTATAATTATTTTTAAACTATGACTAAATGTACATACTACTGGACCCCCCCACCACTAATTTGACTCCAACATATTTTTATTTGCCTGCCTTGTAAATTCCCTCAAAAACAATGCTCCGTTAACCTTATTTTTTTTTTACTTCCAACTGGCATCTTCTAGTTTGATAAGGAGCATTTCCTAGTAGTCAGTCTACCCCTCAGTTAACAGTGTGGACAACTCTCTGCAATATTTCTTTGTGTTATAAATGCCAAACTGATATTAGGCTGATATTGACTGAAATAATCCTTTCTGAGCTGCTTTCTCACAGAAAACTGATTGTTATTTGCTGTCTGTACTCCACATCATATTTCAGTCCACTCTGTTCACCCTCGCTATGCTCAGGCTCACCTACCATACCCCCATTCCTACCCACCCTATCATCTTTACATTTTACTTCTCCAAATCACTCCCACCATCTCTTCATCCACTCACCTATACTATATCCACACCTCTCACAGTTTTTCCCTTAAAGGCTCCTTACCCTAACCAGGCTCCCTTCATTTCTACCCTATCAATATCCTTCACACACATATTGCAAAAATGTTTAACACCATAAAACTAACAATATATTTCTTATCTATCAGTACTTCTCTCCTTATACTGACCCAAGCCACCTCCCACCACTATGTGAACTGCTCATTTCCTCCTAATGCTCCCACCATAGTTAATACAACATAGCCCAATGTAACAACTTTTTCAACCATCTCATCAACAATATTTAATTGTTATAATGCATTGCCTTATAAACTCAAAGTTTTCCCCATTAACAGTAAACTCTAACTCATAATACTAAGTCCTTCAAATCCTTTTACTTTGCATATATGATAACCCATCTTCAATTATTATCTCTAAGTGGCGATAGTCACCCTAACCCAGGCCCTTCCCTCTCTCCCAATACAAACCATTCCCCCTCCCCTTCCTTAACCACAGCAAAAAATACTCAAAACCTTACTATTATAACAATCAACACAAGAAGTACCTGTAAAAAGTACAGAATTTCATGGCTGGCTGTCTCATTACACCCCTGATATAGTAGCTGCTACAGAAACTGGGAAACTAGGAAAGCTACTCATGTGCCAACACCTTTGCCCAACAGTTCTTGGAATTCATAAATTCCAACGCCCTGGATCAACTAATCCATAGTCCCACCAGTGGCTCCAATATCCTAGACCTGGTCATTACCAACATGGGAAATCAATGCTCCACACCTATGGTCACCCCCTCGTTAGTCACGTCTGACCATAAGCTAATCACCCTTAACATCCACATCCCACCCCCACCCCCAGTAAGGAAACCTCCATAAAAAACTTCTCCAAAGCCAACTTCATGCTACTCAAGTCAGAAGTGACAAACTTCATGACACCCATGCAGACGGGAGCTGAAAGTTCAACTGCTGAATCCTACACTAAGGCACTGTATGAGCACATCCACTCATGCATAAATCGTGCCATCCCAAATAGAACCACGATGCTCTCATCCAAAAAATGAAGCCAATCTGGTGGTCCCCTGCCATAAACAGACTTTACAACAAAAGGAAGAAACTGTTGCAGAAAAGAGGAAAATCCCAGGATGCAAAAAACTTCCTTACCAGCCTCAGTAAGAAACTGAGATCCTTCATAAAATCCTCCAAAGCTAGTTACGAAAATAAAATTGCCAAAGATTCCAAAGACAACCACAAGGCATTCTATAACTATGTCAAGAATCTAAATGGCAATGCTCAGATCTGCTCTGAGCTAAAACAGAATATCATTAAATATACTGATCCCAAGGATATTGCCAATATCCTGGCAGATCGATTCAGTGCCAACTTCACCCCCCTCTCACCCCCTAAATGGCCCATCTCAATACCGGAAGACTGCCAAATTCCGGTAATAACGGCCACACAGCTAATAAACGCACTCTCCAAAGCTAAGAATACAGCATCCATGGGACCAGATGACATCCCGGGCTGTGTACTACATGAACTACAATATGAACTGGCACCTCACCTAAGTGTCATGTTTAATCATAGCCTCACCTCAGGTTTCGTGCCCACTGAGTGACGCACAGCTACAGTTATCCCACTCCACAAGGGGGGATCCACCTTGGATCCCGGAAACTACCGTCCCATCAGTCTGACAAACCTTATCTGCAAGGCCATGGAGCGTATTATCATGGAACTTATAAACAAAGACATTGGCAACCTTCAAACACTGGACCCCACCCAGTTTGGGTTCGTGAAGGGCCGATCTTGTCTCCTGAACTTGATTGACTTCTTCGACTCAGTCTCCAGAGCCATGGACAAGGGTAAGGTGGTCCACACAGCCTATCTAGACCTTGCCAAGGCCTTTGACACCATCCCCCACTCTGGAATCATAGATAAACTTACTAAGCTGGGCATTAATCCCTACGTCACCCAATGGGTTGCTAACAGGCTTACTGATAGAACCCACACTGTAAAAGTAGCTGACTCCAAATCCAGCTCCAGACAAGTGACAAGTGGAGTACCTCAGGGTTCAGTCCTGGGACCGCTCTTGTTTGGCATCTACTTCTCTGAAGTACAGGCCAACACTAAGGGACTCTGGATAACAAAGTTCGCAGATGACTGCAAACTGGGAACCATTATTGAATCCCCAAATGATATGGATACTCTACAAAAGGGCCTTACAGAAACAGATGCTTGGTGCCAGAGCCATGGGCTCAAGCTCAATGCCAAGAAATGTATAGTTATCCCCTTTGGGAAAAAACATGTATCCGTGAATTACCATATGGGTGGCAGTACACTACACACCGAAAGTGTGATAAGAGACTTAGGGACACAAGTGGACAGTGGTCTCACCTTCGATAACCACATCGCCACAACAGTCAGGAAATCCTTCTATGTGGCACACCTCATTACTAAGGGCTTTTCATCCAGAAAAAAGGAGGTCATTGTCCCACTGTACTCATCCCTCATTAGACCCATTATAGAATACAATGCCCCGTTTGGTATGTACCTCTCAAGACATCTGCAACAACTGGAAAGGCCACAGAAATACCTCACTAAAAGAATCACAGGCCTAAAGCAGATGCCCTACGCTGACTGCCTTAAAAAACTCCAGCTATACTCTGTCGCATATTGTCTACTCAGAGGCGATCTTTGCTTAACATACAAGGAAATGTCAAACCCAGAGCTGTTGGACATGCTACACTTAAAGAAATCCCAATCCCTCAGAGCCACACACTCCAGGGAGCTAAACCTTGTCATCACAATAAACAAAACATGCTGGAGGGATAGGTTCCTGACTCAGAGACTCCCCAGACTCTGGAATAGATTGCCCATATATGTCAGGCAGAGGTCCTCTTTGGTCCTCTTCAAAAGGAACCTTGACGATTGGATGGGAGAAAGGAAATTCATCCCGGAGAGCACGTCAGTCGCTCTGCTAGACAGGGGTCCAGGGAAGTAAATAGTGTGGGAAGAAATAGCCAGGGAATTGTTATGGCTAGGCTTGTATAGGCCCTAGGGCTGATAGCCTAGTACCAACCTATGAACCTAAACATGACTAAAGCCTCATATGCTAAACACTGAAATAGTTCCAAATGGTTATAATATCCTTCATAAAGACAGACTCACAAGGAAAGGTGGTGGAGTATCTATAATTTATTGCAACTTTTTAATCATTACATCCTTTTCCAAACCTGTCCCAACCTTCAGTAATATGGAACTTCTAATAACTTCATTTCAAATAAACAATAATAAAAACGTATGCGTAGCAATAATATACGTTCTCCAAGGTCACAACATACCTACTCTTGAAAATTTCCTAGCATGGACAACTCAAAGTCTATCTAACAAAAGCATTATTTTAGGAGATACTAACATCAATTGGCAAAACCTGACCTCAGACTCCCCCACTAATTGCATTAATCTATAGAAATTCACACAACTGGTCACATGCCCCACACGAATACTAAACAACCAACCAGAATGCACCCTAGACTGGATCCTTGTCTTGGATCCACAAAGCTATTCTAACACTGGTCCCTAGCACTCTTAGTGACCATTAACCTACCCTTACACACAGAACCCATACTCAGATACCAAAATCCCACTCATATAGAGCATCCAGGAACCTAAACCTAAACAATTTCAACTAAACATCCTTTAACAATGCTCTAAACACTCATAACTGGACCCCATTAAAATCTTTACCACTAGAAGTAGTAGTAGACTACTTTA